>NC_051185.1:129765847-129829124 GCF_013339695.2 Rhipicephalus sanguineus
TGGTATTTTAAACAGAGATATGTAGACATCAGATCATTAGACTGTCTTTTGCCAGTCTAATGCGCTTTCTCATGCACACCTAATGAGGGTCTCACAAGGAATTGGCTGCTGTTAGTGTGTAGAATTGTGTATGAGTTTCAGCGTATTGCAGCGTTATGCCTGCAACAGCATGTTTGCTGCACACAGGTCAATAAATCTTTTTGTGGTTACAATACGAAAAGTGTGTAGGCTTTAGAGGATTGTAACAAATATCAGCAGAACATTTCCAGCAATGACTATATCAACAGCGTTCTTTACATGTAAGAGTATTTTGAAGGCAATAAGTAATCTTGTAGGCCTATGGAGCAGGCATTTGGAAACAAGCTCTACATTGTCAATTTATTTAGTTTCAATGGGACAATAAATGGGGCTAGTTGGTTCATTCCCATGAAAGTGCATTTTATAATCACAAACAAACCAATAGATGATACGAGAAGTTTCCAGGAGTAAGTGCTTTTTTATTTAATTTCTCGACGCGGCACGGACGATAGGCTCTGCCTGTGCTGCACGTTGTGGTGGTACAGTATGCTGTATTTGAAACCTGCAAGGAGAGGTGTGAAATGTAGTTTGGCATTGAAGCGAACAGCTTAGCGCAACACATCAACAGATGCTGCAATTTATGATTGATGACTTTCTGTTTCGAAATAGTGATAATCATTTTTACCATTTTTACTTGAATAATCCACGTGTATCAATGCCCAACCCCATGCCTTGGCTTAAGCTGCTTTGATCAAAACATAAGAAAACAAACCGCTATACAGCACTTCTGAGGGCTGTGGTGTCATAGATAGGCCAGCTATCATATACAGGCCAATTAAGCTCGGTCAGCTTCTTTGATGTAACGTTGCATAACAGCATCCTTTCGCTACTCAAATGGTACTCCATGCATGACTCCTGGATGAACTCCAGGAATAGGCTATTCTGCCATGAGAAACACCCTCATCCGATCATGCCCTCAGTGGACGGAAACAAGTTTACGATTCAAGTGGAACGATCGAGGAGCGCGGGGTTCCCTAGTGCTCTTTTGAGCTCCCTAGCTGAAAAGATGCTCGTCACTCTTAGAACGACCAGAAATAACAGGCCAAACAAGCACACTCGCTCTCCCTTGGCTGACGTTCCCTACATTCACGGTTTCTCTCATAGGTTTGAAGAAGACTGCAGGCAGAGTAGGCATAAGAGTTTGTGCTCCATCCCAAAACCATCTGGCCTCTCCTATGCAGGCTAGTTAACAGGGATGAAACAGTATCCTTTTGCTGTGACAAGAAGCACAGAAATCATTTCATTGAATGCGTGAAGAACGTCGTTTATGACATTCCAGTTCATGCAGAAAATCATATGTAGGACAAACCGGACGATGCATAAATTACAAAATGCGTGAACATGCCAAATCTTTAAAAGCAACAACAGGCAGGAACCTGGCATTGTACATCATGCGGCTGCTCCCCATTGCTTGACAATGTGCAAGTTCTCATGAAATATCAGGAGTATGTGCTCACAAAATTTGTGAGGCGCACATAATTCACAAAAGGGGAGCAGCTTGCGTTAGCGCGCTATCACTAGCACTATTTGACGAAGAAATTAGCTGCCATGAGCCTCAATTGTGATCACTAAGCTTGTTGTCACATGTTTTGTTTCCTTGTTTTGTTTTCTGTTTATTGTTAGTGGTTGCAGTTTTCTAGCCTTGCTGTCACTTGCTTAAAAACCTTTTTTTTTTCAGACCCTGGTTCTTCGTTTTTGTTGATTTATGAATGTCAGACTTTTAGCGGCTTTAATCAGTTTGGTATTGACCACCATGTCATTGTTCTTTTTGCATTTTTTGCTTGTGTTTTATGTTTTAATGAAATCAGCTTCTGCCGCATCTTGTAAACCCTATCGAAAAAAAAAGCCGGGCGGCCGAGTCACTTGATAGCATTTGTGCCATTTTTCGATTTTTTGCTCGCCTGCCTACAGATTCTCAGACTTCCAATAAGGAAATCAGTTGATAGTCAGCTCTGTGCCCTGTATGTTCTTCGTCCCGTTGTCTGCGCTTTTTTGCCACAAAGAAGAATCCACATTCAAGTGCGTTGTTACTTGTTAAACATCTTGACAGGATAGCACAGCTACTCAAGAAAAGAGCACATAGCAGTGCTGAACTCACGACTAACTTTTCTAGAAATCACGCAGATACTTAAGATATCACCTGAACCCAAGTGTTTTCACAGAGATAACATCATTTACAATGGTCGATTCCACGAAAGATAAAAAAAGGTGTATACTTGATGTTTCCGATTTTCCTGATAATTTTGTATGTTGTGCACATATGACTGCACAGCACGAAATCGCAATTTGTTTTCACATAAAAATTTTTTTCAACACAGGAAAATTCGACGAGCGTCGCCGGTTGACGACGACCATCTTACGAAGAGTGCGTTTTCGTAAATTCGCAACCATGCTGGCAGCTACTGAAGCTATACATTACAAATATCTTTCTATTTAGCATAAGTAGAAGTGAAGAAGAAATAGCTCTTATAATTTGATGGAATTCTGAGCAAATTATGCATTTTTAAAAATTCACGACAAACGCTGCGTTAGTGAAAATTAGTCAAATTTGGGACGCTATGGTTACTTCTGTGAACATCTTAGTTTGTTCATATTTGCTCTATGAATAGGCCTTTATGTGAATAATGAACCTCTGCATTTGTATTTCTCTAATAATTTTCAAAGTAGTAAATTTTCATGTATTATTTGTATGGTCGCCCATTTGATGTCGTCACCGATCATCATGCACTATGCTGGCTGTCATCATTGAAGGATCCCTCGGGCCGTCTCGCCCGCTGGGCACTTTGCCTGCAAGACTACGACATGCGCGTGCTGTACCGCAACAGACGCCAGCATGCTGATGCCGACGCCCTCTCGCGCTCCCCCTTGCCTGACGCCAATGCCTCCTGCTCAGTATCTCACATTGCTGTTTCTTCCATCGACGTTCACACCATCACTACCGAGCAGCGCAAGGATAAATGGATCACCTCGCTGATAGACTTGCTCACTGATCCGTCGGCAACACCAACCACTCGCCCGTTGCGTCGTCAAGCCCACAATTTCGCCATTCGTGACAACCTTCCGCACCGACGCAATTACAACGCCAACGGCCGCCAGTGGCTACTTGTGATACCCCGAAGTCTGCGTGCTGAAATATGCGAGTCCTTCCACTCTGATCCGCAATGCGTGCACTCTGGGGTATCCAAAACTTACCACCGCATTCGACAACGATACTTCTGGCGAGGGATGTACCGTTACGTGCAGAAGTTCGTCCGCTCCTGCCTCGATTGCCAACACCGAAAACCTTCAACGCACGTGTCACCAGTCGGTCTACAACCATTACCTTGCCCTAACCATCCGTTTGGGCACGTGGGCATCGATTTGTATGGACCACTTCCTCTGACCTCGGCTGGTAACCGTTGGGCCATCATCGCCGTTGACCATCTAACGCGATCTGCCGAAACCGCTGCCCTCACAGCGGCTACAGCGTGCGATGTTGCCTCCTTCCTGCTACACCGATTCATGCTGCGTCACGGTCCACCCTAGAAGCTTCTCAGCGATCGAGGCCGTGTCTTCTTGTCGGAAGTCGTCGAAGCCATTCTCAAAGAGTGCCATGCTGTTCACCGCAAAACTACTGCTTACAACCCGCAGACGAATGGCCTAACCGAACACTTTAACCACACGCTCGGCGACATGCTCTCAATGTATGTCGCCGCCGATCACACAAATTGGGATGCCATTCTGCCCTTCGTCACCTACGCCTATAATACCGCCCCTCAGAACACTACTGGTTTTTCACCCTTCTTCCTGTTGTACGGAAGGCACCCGTCGCACACCATTGACACGATACTACCCTACAAGCCGGATCCATCTGAGTGTGCGCCTATTTCTGACACAGCCAGGCTTGCTGAAGAGTGTCGCAAGCTTGCAAAGACCTTTACAACGCACGAACAAGAGCGGCAGAAGAGCCTTCACGGTGGCACCACCACTTCTGAGTCCACGTTAGTCGCCGGAGCGCTCGTATGGCTCTCGGTCCCTACCACTGCAACTGGCCTCTCTTCAAAACTACTGCCGAAATACGAAGGCCCCTACCGGGTCATCGAGCGCACATCACCGGTCAACTACCTGATCGAACCCATCGAACCAGCTTTGGACATGCGCCGTCAAGGGCGCGACATAGTCAACGTGGAGCGCCTCAAGGCCTACTAACCCACTAATAGTGACAAGCTGTTAGGTCGCCGAACGGCTCCCTTTTAACCATTACGTTTATTGCAGAGAGTAGTGAAGACAGGACAAGAAGGGACACAGATAGGCGCTATCTTTTAAGTGTTTTTTGGACTCAGATCACACATATTTATAATTTAAAAAGAAAAACTTCAACATGCGCAGGCACAGCTGTGTCCAGGAAAAATAGTTATTTCTTTGACAAGTAGTGTAATGACACACTAACGCAATCTCGGCCAAGATTATGAATAATACTTGCTGACTCAATAATCAATGTAGTATAGTTTCTTTACTGTTTGGCAAACAGGCAATCGCTGCGTTTCTTTACATTGTTGCAATGTTCCCTGAATCTTTCCTTGAGATGTTGCCCCATTTGCCCTCTATAATGCTTACCCCATGATAGGAGTATCTGATAAACGGTACCTTATATGCAGGGCACGTAACGCGTCCTGTGATTCTTATTGCAGCCATGCCTCTCCTCTGAGTATCTGGGTTGCTGCTTTTCCATAGTTTAACATGCTTATTTGAGGCCATGAACATTATGCTGATGATTCCGAGCACCAACAGTTTCTATATTGTTGAATATTCCGTGCAGATATGGCATCGTGGCAAACATTTTTCGGCCATCAAGATTTGGCTTTTTTTTTTTTGCTTGGCAACTGGAAGGTGGTTTTCTGGGTAGGGCATATGCAAACGATACAGCAAGGTGAACGGATATCCTGCTTGTGTCAGGGGAGTTCTTTGGAAATTAAGGCTTGTCCACAAGTAATAGGAACAGAAATTCATTTCGGGGAAGAGGGCGAGTGGGGGCATGGGCCCGGTCTGCTACCCCCTCGCTACGCCACTGTCCAAGCAGTGTCAGACAATGCACCTTTCTACCATTATTGAGTGGGAGAAACTAAGAGGCAGCAATGGCTTGGTTCCCATCAGTTCGTATAACTAGCTCATGCACTTTTTATGCAAATGAAATTGTACATTCAGGAACCTGATATGGTACAATCCTTGCCCGGATGCTCGTGGGTAAGCACCAGTGGGTGTTAGTAATCATGTGCCAGTGTTAATATGTTAGTGGCTTCAGATTCGAAAGAACCTTTGTGGTATTTAATAAAGAAAGACGCAGTCATCCTCATATCTAAAACATTTAAAAACTTATGTGCTTGCATATTGTACTAAATAATCATGTTCCTATTTCTTGTGGACGAGGCTTGATTTCAAGAACTCGCTGGATGCAAGCAGGATATCCTGCTCCCCTTGCTGTATTGGCTGCAGAAGCCCTACTAAACAAACACCTTCCAGCTGCCAGGCCAAAGAAATGGCTAATCGTGATGGCCAAAATATGTTTGCCACTATGTCATACCTGCACGGGATATCCGACAATATAAGAACGGTTGGTGGTCGGGCAATCATCAGCATAGTGTTCACGGCCTCAAATAAGCATGCTAAACTATGAAAAGGTTGCAACCCAGACACTCACTTGGCTGCAATAGGAATCACAGGACACATTATGTGCTCTGTAAAGAAGGCATCGTTTATCAGATGATGGGATAAGCATTATGTGGGGCAAATGGGGCACTGTATCAAAGAAAGGCTCATGGAAGACTGAAACATAAAGAAAGGCAGTGATGACTGGTTAGCTGAACACTGGAGCATGTGTGGTTGCTTCCCACTTTTTGATGAGAGTTTCATCGTGCGTATGCACAGCAACGAAACTACTACATTAAAATTGAGTCGGCAACTATTAATAATCTTGGCTGAGATTGCATTAGTGTGCCTTCACTATCTTTAACAAAGAAATAATAATTTTTCTTCGATGGTGCTGTGCCTGCGCACGCCCAATTTTTTCTTCATGGCAGCACCACACAGTTTCACCACAGTTTCATGGCAGCACAAACATCACAGATGTTCGATGGAAGATGGAGGAGGCTTGAAGAGACGAAAAAAATCTTCAAACGGTATGTCACTGCAGCCAACTCTTGTACGAGTAGACTTGCCTTCATCAAGATGGCAACATCAAGAATTAACAGTTGCTCCCTTTATGAAGACAACTCCAAGTTTCAAAACGTTGGCTCTGGCGACATCCCATGTTCAAAGATTACAAGCTCAACAATACAAACTATTCGACGTTCCATGTTCAAGGAATGCAAACTAAATAATATGCATTGCACTGAAGTGCAGAAGGTACGTTTCTCACTCCTAAGCTAAAGGCCAGTATATGCTGTATATCAATAGACCTTATGGAAAATTGCTGCCATCTGTTGGAGGTTTGACGAAGCTAACGATTCGGCGCCATGTTGGAGGCTTGTGCCCGAATTCTATTGCTGTCGCCGCTATCACTTCTTGCTTGTATCCGCTTTGGTAGTCGGCAATCAGGGCATAAAAATGTCAGGCGGGCCTGTACACGTTACCGGCATTTCCTAGTTTTTACGTTGACGGTTATTACGTGTAAAGAACCGCCTCACAGCGAGAAGGTACAAGTTTGACACTGCTAGTCACGTGCAGGCCTGTCGTCGTCGATAATGAAGCTCTGCGCTAGGTTACAAATTGGCCTGTCTGTTTTCAGTGTAGCGAATAAAGCGTTGTTAGCTATCTGAATATCATGCTTGTATAATGTAGGATGGTTGGGAAGAGGCTTTATTTAGCACGGCTAGGCGCAGCGATGACGGTAAGAAAGTGCAGTTGACCCAATTGAAAGCATATTTCATGAGGGACAGCCTATGTCGAGCCGACGTAGTGTCCATCTAATTTTAAATAAAACGTTGTCCTCTTTTTATCTTTGAAATAATATTATTTCGCTGTTGTAGTCATCCGACCTATGTTATGTACAGAATTACCGTGCGATTAAAATGCAGAAAATTGCGCATCTCATGCACGTGGAAAGTGAACATGAAAAGTGTAGTGTCTCCTAGAAGTAGATGCCGATCAGCTGGTATTTTATTGAATATCCTTCCGATATGTGATCCTATATAACAGGAAACGCCAAGAATATTCGTGTTCACATTGTCGCTTTAGGGGCCTACTGGTGCTTTACAATTTAAACCCGTTGCGGCAAGGCAGTTTTGCTTCGCCGACTGAAACCGCCTCAGCGCGTAACCAGCGGTAGCGCACCCACGGTAGAATGTAGCACATTTCCCGGAACAGCATTTTATTTAGTTTCATAAGAAAAGTACCGCGCACTTGAAGCACCTGTTAACATTTCATAGCAAACTGGAGTGTACAGAGGATTTTTCCGAAGGGGGGATCAGCTTTTGGGAGAACCTGATTTGCTCTTCCTGGGGTATAAGTTAAACAAAAAAAAGTAAGGGGTGGGGGCGGTCAGGACATCCGGGCAACCCGTCTGAACCTGGCAGTGATACCACATGAAATGCTTGAAAAATACGCATAGTGAAGAAATACGCACGCAAAGCATCCCACCAGACGCTACCTTGTTAAACTCCACCATCGAAAACAAACTACAAACAACACGCTCCAGCACAATCGGTCCGTCCGCTGCAAATCAATGACGCGCACGAGCTATCTGTCTAACATGTAATTGTTATCGCAATTTAAGAAACAAGCTAATATCAACAGCAGCGCAGGCATGCGCGAGTAGCCGCGATGCAGCTTTGAAGCTCGTACACGAAGCGGGTTTGTGCCTGCAGCAAGCACACGGTGCGAAAACTTTCTTGTTCTGGCATGACATGAAAGAGTGTTCTCTGATGAGTGCCGATGCTGTCACATACCACATATATTAACGGCGAACGGAAACACGGCGTTAGTCGTAAGCAGTAACCGAAGCAACGGAACGATCTGCTGATTCTCGTCGGCCACGAGGAAATGTACTAACATGGAGGCTTGGTTCCTGCAAACCTTCTTTCAGCATCCCAATTTCCTCAATCTCAGCAACACAGCACTCGAAAATATGTTGGCATTTTCGTTCTTATCAGCCGCCACACGTTGATATGTACGCTCCTTGTCTACATGCGGAGCGCGCTTAGCCTTCACGGCGGAAATGCACACAGCGGCCGCTAGATGGCAGCAGATTTTGCATAAGGTCTATAGGTGCTATGTGTCCAAACTGTCGCAATCTAGTGATGAAAAGAAATGCCTACCACTCATTATGGCTTGCCCGGGCTTGCAGGAAGTATGCTCCTATCTTGTACTGCAATCTGTCCTCTGTGTCGGTGCCATGAACAGCTCTCATCGCTGATACATGCATAATAGATACCACAAGGAAATGTTGATTTTCACTCAAGACAAACCCAACCACACACAGATAGTGAGTACCAAACATGTCCTCAGGCAAGTCTATATTCATATATTAAAGAGATCGATCCTTGAATGAAGGGATCAGGGTGCAATAAGAACAGGTATTAGTGGACCAGCCACTTGCAGACTATTGAAAGAGTGCCATTGCGTGTTCAACATTCACACATGTACACAGTAAGCAATCAGTCATGGGCACGTTACCAGTAAAATGTAACAGTGTTACAGTTACCTAAGCCAAAAAAGTGGGATAGGTTTCAAACAGGAGAAAGTGCCTCAGACAGGCTGGCCGACGTTTCCATAGGGGGACCTATCTTTATCGAAGGCACCTTGTCATCCTTGGCGCGTTAGTTTTAAAGGGTTAGTGTTGACGTCATGTCTAGCGGTGGTGCTTGTCGCTGTTGGTAATTGCTGCCTGGAAAGAGAAAACTAGAGAGAGGAGTGTAGCCCTTGCCGCATCATTTCAAGAAAGTTTGCAACGGCACTCAGGCCTCTCATCTCAGAAGTAAGGGGAGCTGCAAAGAAGGAAAAAAAAAAGCAAGAAAAAGGAGAGAAAAAAAGAAAAAAAAATGGAAAAGGGGGGGGGGGTCTACTGAGCGAGAGCCGTCAAAGGCAAAAAAAAAAGAGTGGAGTATGAAAGCCACTTGGAAAGGCTGCAGAAGGGCGGCATGTCTAGCCCTCACAAAGGGCTGCAGAAGATGGTGGGTAAGGCAACTACAGGCGGGGAAAGCGGGCGGCGTACTTTTAAAAGCAAAGCCCACATGCGGAATTTAAGTGATATTGAGAGGGGTGTCTGAAAAACACGTGCTTGATGGGTGAAGTCATTGGCTCTGTTAAAGTAACTGTTACAGTTACAGTTACAGAGTTTCCAAAAGTAACCTGTTGCAGTTACACTTACTGTGACAAGTAACGTCGTTACTTTGTTGCAGTTACTGTGACAAAGTAACGTCGCTACTTTTCCGTTACTGTATAAAATAAATAATAGATTACAAACCAAACGATAGAATTCATTTATTAAATATGTATGAAGGCATGCGGGCAGTCAAAATTGCACGTGGTAAAACCCTAGACGAAGTAAACCTAATAGGGGGCCAAACACAAGCATTTGTTGTGTACACCTCATTTTGTTGCATCAATTTTGTTGTTCATGCACCGTTGGTGAAAAAGGGAATTTATTTGCAAATAATAATAACAAATGTCCTCTGATACTCAAAATGGAAAATGTGGTTGATGCACTAGAACGACAGCAGTATCATAGGATGTTTATTAACGACACCCAGAAGCGCATGCAAATAGCAACGGAGAGTGTGTGACGAATGAAGACGACGTCCATTGTGTCTGTTCCATATATATGTTCAAGGTGTATCAGACCCTGTTCGGTTAGCTTTGCGTCCGCTGGGCATACAAACCGTTTCTAAGTCCCGTTATACTCTGGGGCATGTGTTCGCGAAACCCAAAGATTGCACACCTGCAGACGATCAGAGTAGGGTGATATACAAGCCCGATGCGGGCATTGCGACACGACTTGCATCGGCGAAATCGGAAGGAAAGAATCAACGAGGCTTAAAGAAGGCAAACGGGATGTTGTTAAAGCAACTCATGCAACGCATTCTAAGATGGAGCTTGTTTAACACTTCCGGAGAACAGGGCATAGCTTTGACGTAAACACTGTGACGACGCTGGCTCGTGAACGAAGGTGAGGGGAAGGAACTCCTGGAATCGCGGTTCATTCGCCGCGACGCGTCGGCTTGCAATATAGTTACTGCATATGGCACCTTTAGGAGCCATGTCGTAGCATATATAGTAACTATAGTCGGATACAACTTAAGAAGTCAGGAGAGACTAAAGAAAAGAAATAGTCCCGCTCATGCACGCGCCGATGTTCTCCAAAGGCGAAGCCACCGCCATCCCGCTCATGATGTCCGTCCCGAGTGCGCGCCCATTGGTGCAGGCTTGTGTTCATCTGCCTTTGAGGAGAAAATGCCGCTGACTTCTAAAGTTGTATCCGACTACAACATGCAACAACCACATTCCCCTACTGGTTTACACGGACGTATGGGACACTGGTCGATCTCCGCAAATTTTTTCCTTCTTTCCTTTTCTTTTTCTTGTTGCCAGTGTATACTGAGGATGTCACATGCATAGGAGGCAAAACGTCCATGTGATTTTGTTAATAATTGTTGTATTAAGTTGGAGTAAACCTTTTACAATTAGTTTCAAAGAGGTTTTGAAAAATTACTTAGTTCACAGTATTTGTGCCTCTCAACCGTTTCGCGCTCTGCTGCTTTCTAGCCGTCAGTCAAACACGATTATTGCGCAGCCTCGGACGAAGGAGAATATAAACTTGGCGTCGTGATGTTCCACCGGTACACCAAGAACCGAGCTAGAAGCTCAAGTGACAAAAAGGATATATATACGCCGGAAAAAAAAAACTACTTGAATTTAGCAAGTTGTTCAGTTCCAACATGATTGACTTACGACATGTAGTTTACAAGTAAAGTTAAGTTGTGTTAAAGACTGACTGCTGACCTCGGTCTTCTGCAGGGTAGATAATTCTCTAAGCGACTTCCACCCCTAAATTGGTAGGGGAGCCGTGCTGTGGAAAGATGAAAGGTGGAAAGGATATGGGAAAGTAACTGTAACGGTATTTCCCATTACAGTTACTCTGTAAAAAAGTAACAGTGTTACCGTTACAAGTTCCTATAAATTAAAAGTAACTAGTTACAGTTACAAGTTACCGAAAAAAGTAACTAGTTACCGGTAATGCGTTACTAGTAACTAGTTATTGCCCAAGACTGTAAGGAATACCCGAAATATGCACATAGCCCTATGGGCGATCCACATGAAAATAACGATATGCACACTTTTATCGAAATATAAAAAAAATGAAAGAGCGTGCGTGGTCCATGTGCACTTGGTGTGAGGTGGGAATGAGCCATGCGTATTGTATTGCATCATGAATGTAAGCCATTCAGGGAACAAACTTTTGGTTCTCTAAAGCGAATTCCCCTGTAGTTTGTCTTGTAGAGTTGAGCTGTCAATTTGATTTCATTTTAAGTTATGTAAGGCCTTCACAAAACCGATAATATTTTCCAACTTTCTGTGAACTTCTGGAAACATATATGAGAATTGAGATCTTTTTCTTTTAATTTATGACCTTACAAAGCTCAATAAACCCTAAATCACTGCATACTAAACCTTGGTTATGCATTTAAGTAAGAGAGCAATATTGGTACTATGCTAAGTAAAAAAAAAGCGTGAAAATACAATAACTTAAAGCACCACACAATAAAGCAACATTCTCGCAACATGAGCACAATCTAAGTTATTTGTGATAGAGAACCTCGTGTGCTTAAAGATGCTAAGAAAAAATATATAATGGCAGAACATGAGCTCACGCATATTTTCTCAAACACACAATATTGAAACAAAGAGTAGCATGTGTTAGCTTAATTAACCTAATTGAATTGACATATTCGTCTACTAACACTATTTGATATAAACATGTGCTTCTTCACATTAAGTACGCATTTGTTGGAGTGTGCACTTAGTACCAGTACGTAACGTAATTCACTCAAATACATTACTTCGAGTGAGCTCCTTTAAAACATTTATGAGGCAGCTAGGTTAAAATCCTAACCACAAAACAACTGCATGGATTTCTGGCGAAAAGCTCGGGGACGCAACCACGAAAACATATCCATCATCGTGTGCGCGTGTCAGGGCTGTGTGTTTTGCTATCACGTCAGGGGCGTAGCCAGAAATTTTTTTCGGGGGGGGGGGGGGGGGTTCAACCATACTTTATGTATGTTCGTGCGTGCGTTTGTATGTGTGCGTGCCTATATACGCAAGCAAAACTGAAAAATTTCGGGGGGGGGGGGTTGAACCCCTCTAACACCCCCCTTGGCTACGCCCCTGTATCACGTCCCCAGTCTTGTGATAATTTTGCGTGTTATTGCCGAGTTTGGTGAACTCTCGCATCACCACAGTGAAAACATTATGGGACGACCCCATGTGTTTAAAAGCACACACTTTCTAACGGCGACAAGGGATTCTAGAAACACTCTCAAGCGATGACCTCGTACAGTAAACAGTCAAGGAATAACAGCACAACGACACGAGGCCTGCATGATCGAAGCATAACATTGCGTAGCGCAATGCGCATCCTTCAAACATGTCATTTATGGTGGTGTATATAAGAGCACCCAAAGCACAAAACATACCTGCCTATCGGGTATCTGTTGATCATCCTCGCTGTGCCAACACGACGGTTACTGCAAACAGTTGTCATGCAATGAAGTAACAAAGTTACGTAGTTCAGCGACCTTCTTCAACTTACCCAAGTTTGGCACAGTCGCTCGTCAAAAGGCTCAAGCTTCCGCTCCTGTGGAACCGCGGTCGCCGCTTGTCAAAACACTCGGACGCGGATTGTCTTCGGAAGTACACTCGATCACTCGATCAACGTGAGTAATCGATGAACGAAGCAAGAAAGCACTTTTGAGCGCGGACACAAAGCTGTGCGTCCCGTGAGGCTGTGTTGAGTGGCAACGAACAACGACCATCATCCGCCACTGGATCAAGGCAGGAGAACGCCCCAACACGCGGAAAATGCCCAGTCGACGAATGTCGCGTACGATAAGCACGCAATAAACGCACACAATACACGATAAACATGTAAGCGCGGCACACATGTGTTCACGGGAATGCTCCGGCAGTACGAGACCTGTTGCAACTGTTAGCTTACAGTCTAAACCAAAAAGAATGTAGGTGGCAGCAGTATCGTGATATGCTACAGGCCATAATTTTTATTAAAAATAAAACGTATTTGTGGCTTTTCACACAGGCGAAGGTCAGGGAGGCGGGGCTCTGTACATAAGCGTTGCGTCCGCCTTTCGCGTCGGGCCCCATATAAGCGTTGCGTCCGCTCGAGCCATTTCCGCCTCGGGCTCCATATAAGCGTTGCGACCGCTCGCGGCCGCATATAGCGGACCCAATCCGTCACCGCAGAATTTGTCACGCTTAATGGCGATTGAAGGGCCGCTTATATGCAGTACGTTGTGGTGGAATAAAAATGGGCCGTTTATGTGCCGGACGTTATACGGTACTTGAATAAGAGTGTAGAAGACAACATAATGAAAGCGTATCACGCCTTCCTCGTGAATCACGTAGCATACGCTTTTCCCTTCCTGAAACTAAGCATGGCCGAAATAAAAAAGGTCGACGCCATGCTCCGCAAGGGTCTAAAAATGGCACTCGGCTTGTCCAACAGCACGAGCAACGAGAAGCTCGAGCAACTTGGTCTACACAACACGGCTGAAGAAATTATGAAGCTCAGACTACGCGCCACAGACTACGCGTCTGTCAACAACGCAGGCCGGCCAATTCACTCACCGAGACACGGGCATTAGCCCCATTTTTCAACCAGACGAAACGGCCAAACTCACTAACGATGTGAGAAACACATTAAGGTTGAGCTAATCCCCCGCAACGTTCACCCAAAGCAAAACGAAGGCAGAAGGAAGGACAGAGCGAGGGCGCTCATAAACAAGGCAAAAAAGCACAATACGCCGGCACTATTCGCAGGCAGGCATTTGCCGTAGCGGTCGTTGACACAGACAGAAAGTTGATAAGCGCGGCAACTGTTAAAACAAGACATGCCTACGAAGCAGAGGAAATGGCGATCGTGCTAGCCCTGCAGAGCTGCCGAGCCCATTCCAAAATTCACAGAGACTCCAAGACGGCGACACGAACATCCGCGTCTGGCCTTGTAGCCAGAAGCACCTCTAAACTCACCGTCAACGCAATACCAGGTCGAGAATACGAGAGTAAAAAAAACGCTCATTGAAAAATAAAAAGCGCGAATCCCTGGTTCCTTAGCGCACATGGGCCGGATACCTGGACTCGACCACTGCAACCCCTACGAGGAGGTCAACCGTATGGCGCGTGAACTCACACGCCGCGCCGCGGACAACAACCCCTCCAGGGGGGTGCGCTACGAGCATCTCAGAAGCAAAGGTCAAACACTCATGTACCACGAAACCACTTCACATTACCGGAGACAAAGACGCACCTTCCCAGCGCCGCATCCAAAACTTGACAAAACACAAGCACTAACACTCAGAAGACTGCAAACGCGGACGTACATAACACCATCCACCTTACATAGGGTCGACCCCGACACACCTCCCACATGCTCGCTTTGCGAGCATCCCTATTGTAACTTCGAACACATGCTCTGGCTGTGCCCTACCCACAGCGCAGCACAACTTAGCGCCCAAAAGGCCTGGCAGGAAGTCCTCACGAGCTACTACTACAAGCAAAACTGCGAGCCGGCCTAGTTGGAACGAATTCATTGTGGTACTTGCGCGAAAACAAACGGGGACGAATAAAGGTGTACACACGGACAAGCGCAATCTAACAAACGATTTATTTTTGAAAAATGTTTGCTTAAAAGCCCAACGTGTTCTGCGCATTCCGCCAGAGAGCACACACCATCCGCGCATCTAACAATCGCTCTAGACAACAACGCCCCAGATCATCGCGTCCACACACATACACACACGCACACGAAAAAAAAAAAAAAAAAAAACGCCAGGCCTGCGCGGAAAGCACTGAACAGTCACAACGAAAGCTGGAAGAGCGGCATGTAAACTCTCTTGGGGCTACTAATACAAGTACACAGCAAAGTACCCAATACGCCATAAATCAAAATATTTGTGAAGTTGGAAAGCACCTACAACGCCATTATTCGTCATTGTGCGCAGAAGCGAGGTTCCAGCTACACATATGTAAGGCATTATGTGTAATTTGTTTACGTGACGACTGACGACGATGAAGAATTGTGGCTCAGCCCTTTGTAACGGGTTGGAAGCTTTAAACGGCTCACCAGTTATGTAATTCGCTTTGTGTGACGGCCGGTCGCTATTTCACTCTCCCACCATGCAATATAACATACGTTATAACATAACATAAGAGAGACAGAGAGAGGGGGGAATAACTTTATTGCGACCCTGAGGAAATGGATGATGGGCTTACGGGCTTCCTTGGCAACCAATGCAAGTGCACTTGCGAGGAACCCACTACATATAAATCATCATAACTTCTGTGAAGTAGGGAAGCGCCCACTATACCATTTTTCGTCATTCAACGGAGAGCGGTGGTACCCGCTAAAAACATGTAAGGCATTATGCGCACTTTGTTGGTGTTGTGCCTGATGACGATGAAGAATTATTGCAGAGCCCCTCGTAATGGGTTGGAAGCATCTAACAGGCCACTCGGTGCGCAATTCGCATTATGTGACGCCTGGTTACAGAATTCGCGTTGTGTGGTCAGTGGTTGTTATTTCACTCTTCTACCACACTAAATTACATATGTTAATGTGGTTCGTTCCGGACATGAAGCCTGTATAGCGTCTTCTTGCAAGGCAGTTCCAATAACCGGTATGGCTCTGAGGTACAACACTGAGCTCCCACGAAGAGGGCCCAGGTTCGAACCCCGTTCCATCCTGGAATTTTTTTCTTATTTCGTTTTTTTTCCTATTTCGGGCGATAGTGGTTACGGACACCGGCGGCGGCGGCGGCGGACAACCACGGCGCCAAAAACGGCCGTTGAAATGATCTCATAACAGCTTTCGCTGTAAAAAACACATCAAAGGCACGAGGATCGAAAGGTGGGCCAGTTGGTAATTCATTTTCTTTGTTCAGCGAACTGGGAGCGCGGAAAATACACAAAGGACGAAGCGAGGAACCACATAAGACGAGGGCTCACTAACAACTGATTGATTTTCCACATCGGAAGGACACATTTACACACAAATTGCGCATGTCAAGAAAGATTATGACGACGGCATGAATAGCTTGCGAAGCGTATGATCAAGGCACATGTCTAACGGTTATCTAGGTAGCTCAATTCACAGTCATGCAGTGACAGGGAAGGATGACTTATACATTGATCTGTATTCCTGGAAATTTGATATGCTTCAGATATTTCGCGCGTAGTTTGATGAGGATGCCGGAACAACACAACTGTATTCTCAAACAGAGGTTGGCACTTGCACGAAAAGCATTGTGACGCTAAATGGGAGTAAGGTGTGTTCTTCAACGAGCTTTTGTGTTCTCTGAGACGCACGTTCACACATCGGCCGGTTTGGCCAATGTACATACGTCCACAAGAAAGGGGTATCTTATATACCACTCCGGTGTTGCACTTAACAAACTTGTTTACATGCTTCTGGAGGCATCTTCTACCTTTAGATGCATTCTGTGCCCTCCTGTGCACCTTTGAACATATACTGCCTAATTTATTGGGTGCAGAGAAAACAACGCGCACGCCAAACCGGTTTCCCACATTTTTTAACCCATGGGCCATTTTATGAATGTATGGGATTACAGCCGCACGCTTCTTTTTTTCTTCGTCCCTGTTCCCTGACGAAGTGCATGTGCGTCTTTCATTATTTTTGACCGTACGCAAGAGCTTTTCACAGACTGAGGCTATTACGTAGGAAGGGTATCCAGCACCTAGGGTATCCACCACCTATTAACCTATTGAGCGCTCGTCTTATGTGGTTCCTCGCTTCGTCCTTTGTGTATTTTCCGCGCTCCCAGTTCGCTGAACAAAGAAAATCAAAGGCACGTACACTGACCAAATGAAAAGAAAACGTCATTAAAGATATGCAGACAGCAGCGAAATCTCCTTATCCAATAAAGCAACGGAAGGATGGCTGATGCACTTGCGTTTTAGTCTATCAATCCAAAGGGCCTCAACTATTTCCCTCGCAGTCTTGTTCCGATGTTTGCAAAAAATGCCAGTGCCTCCAGGCTGAGGTACGCACCCACGTTCTTTACAGTGCATGGCCATATGCGTACTAGGGCGGCCTTTCAGGCTGGACAAATGCTATCTTAGTCTGTTGTTGAGGCAACGTCTAGTCTGCCCCACGTACGCGTGGCCACACGTCATAGGAATGTTATACACTGCATTAGTCGCGCAATCCACAAACTGGTTCTTGCTCGGATGTTTGATACTGCATTCTTTTTTTGTTCGTTCCTTGCATTCGAACATCTTTTTCACCTTGGAACACACCTTTCCTATTTTGTTATGGGCTGCAAACACTACTTTCACTCCGTAATTTTCGGCCACCTTTTTAAGTCTGTGTGACATGCCGTGCACATACGGAATCACTGAAACCTCGCAAATTGGTTCATTTTCTCTTGGATTAACACCACATAAGTCTTCTTCCTGTTTTAATTTCTTCATTAGCCAAGTGCATGAAGCCTGCAGAATGCTGATTGAATGCCCGTTTTCTCCAAGCGATCCTTCCGTTGGTTTATTAGATAAGATATCGCTGCCGTCTGCGCATATTTAATGACGTTTTCTTTTCATTTGGTCAGTGTACATGCCTTTGATGTGTTTTTTTTCGTGTGTGTGTATGTGTGTGGACGCGATGATCTGGGGCATTGTTGTCTAGAGTGATTGTTATATGCGCGGATGGTGTGTGCTCTCTGGCAGAATGCGCAGATACCGTTGGGCTTTTAAGCAAACATTTTTTCAAAAGTAAATCAGTTGTTCGATTGCGCTTGTCCGTGTGTACACCTTTTTTCGTTGTTCCCGTTTGTTTTCTCGCAAATACCACAATGACTACGGGCAGCAACTGCAGGTGGTCCGAGGGCCCAGGACATCGCTACAAGCTTTCGGCTGCCAGCGCTATCCTGGGCGGATCCTCCAGGCTGACTTAGGGGCCCTTACGGCCCCTGGTCAGCCTCCTCAGGATATTCTGAATAAAGTCATTCTCACGCACTCCCCTCAGCGTGCGAGGTGAAAACGCAAGGATCGCGCGCATATGCTAGCAGAGAAGCGCGCGCGTCTGTTGATGGTTTATGGCTCATTCACACTGGGGAATCCGCTGGCCACAGCCCTGACTTCTCGTGCCGCCGAACCTCCTTACTTCTCCTTACTTACGAACCTCCTTACTTACGAAGTTCTCCTTACTTACGAACCACACAGCTGTAATTTGGGCGCCTAGTTGTCATCGTTCCTTCGCGCAAAGGAACGCTGGCATCGACGCGCTTTGCGTTGTATTCGCGTTTAGTTAGAGCGAAGCGCATAAACAGGAGCAGGGTCGTCGAAATGCGGGGCCTGCTGGAAAGCAACTTTCTGGCGATGTCTGACGAGTAGAAACATGCATTTGCCGAACAAGAAACGACGCAAGCAGTTGTGGTTGGTTTGCCCTGATTTGCGAGGAGCATGGTCGTGCCGAGATAATGCTACCCGTTCTGCGAGATTGCGATGGTGTATTCCAAAGATGTTAATCGCAACAACACTTGGCAGTTGTCGAGAACTACAGGATGATTACGAAAGACGTCGCTGTCGCTACTCGACGACTGCGATATCACAAGCACGTCACCATTTTTCGGATGTTTCACTCGCGTTCCTATTGGTTCGCGGTGAGGGAATCCGGCGGCAGCTGCCGCAAAAATCGGTCCTCGACCGATCGGCGCGGAAAGGACTTTTCCGGCGGATCTCGCTGCCACCGAAGCGGATTCCGCGCGCTCTCGCCGCCGAATGTCTCAGTGTGAACGCGCCATTAGCCAATATAGGGGCCTGGCGTTTCTCGCGTCGACTGCGGCGAGGGCTTCCGTAACTGACGAAAGGACTGTAGTGAGTGCATGCTGGGGAACGTTTCACTAGCCATATCGTTCTGTTCGCAAACTGTGCTTCGGATACGAGGGTAAACAAGCATAACCAAGCAAACAAGCTTTCGCTTGCATAACCGAACCTAGGCACACTAAGCCGCATTCATTATTTTAAACGCTGTAGTTTTATGCTGCTGCTTTGTTTTCCTCTGTTCGGGCTATCAGCCACAATGCGAGCTAGACGCAGAGATAGTGTACGAATAGAATCCGAGCAACCTCAAGGCACTTAAGAATGCTGGGCAATGACCGGCAGAACTCGTACTTCACGTGCATTGCGGCATGCAGACCCATGGCTAAACCAACGGAAGTTTACGAGCACAAATGCCTATCTTTGTCATGGTTTGAGGAATCGCTTTAACTTACTGAACAAGGCGGCCACGCACCGGGGAAATGTGGCGAGCAACAGCATACCCACAAGGAGGCAAGCACAAGAGAACGACGCGAACTAATACTCTCACTACGGCGTGTGGTGTTAATGTATTTACGATATCTACTATTCACGCACTGTACAGAAAACACAATCGGCCTTGCGCCGCTTTCTATGGTTTCATTCCGTCACTCACGCGGCGCCGCCGGTCACCGTGCCCGGCGATGTTCCACGTAAAAGCTCACCGGCGTCAGCGTTATGCGACCGGTGACCTTGTGCACGGTGCAGATGTGCGAATGACATTCAAATGTCGAATGCGGTTGCTCTAATGCCGAGAGTACACTGCTAGAAGCGAGCATCGCAAGCAAAACAGAAAAGGTGTTTAATACGCACAAGGAAGTTGTTACTGTAAACATATCCAACACGAAACTACATATGTGATGCCCTCATTTCGTCTTGTGGGGCAGAAATGTTTCATCCGCTGTCACAAGCAGGAACATTGCACAACCGTCACTGACCGGCGAGGCATTCGTCGTGGTTCCTTTCTATCAGTGGCTTCGTTCTGTCATGGCGCCTAAGCCCTGGAGGGGGGGGGGTGGCGAGGGGGAGTGATTTTTATAATAAAATAATAGGAAGTGAAGAAAAAAGAGAGCCCCGGAATTGCCTCTCTCGAAGAGGACACCTCAGTAGAAGCTATCAGGGGGCAGCTATCAGGGGATAAGGGGGCATAAAAGAATTATGGGAAAGAAGTGGTGGAAGCGGTCAAAGAAGTTAACGGCCGGGGCCCCGATCGGCGAGTTGTGCTCGGCGAGTAGGCATCGCGGACGAAGCAACCGTCGGTCATGAAATCGTCCGAGTGAATCCCCAGCCCGATTTTGCTAAGCACTTCAAATACGCACTTTATCTGCTTCATCCGCTGCATGGTAAGTAGATACGTGCTCGTTCCACGCACTGTTGAGGCATCGTGGCTACGAACAGGTTTTGTAAACGTTGCTAGGTACAATAACCACCGGTTGAACACTGCTAGCTACCAAAGTGCCATAAAAGTCACAGTTTCGCCGCAAGGGCAAAGCAATGAATGCGATAGCAAGAAAAGCGGCCCCTGATGGACGCGCTGCTACGCTACATAAATATCTGCCCCTCGGCAGCCACTATACTCGCAGACAACTTTTCTTGGCAATGAAGCGAAGGCTACAGAGCCACAATGTACGTATCCTACCACTAATGAATGTATTCCCACAATTTATCTCGTATTTTCTGCGTGAGATATATAAAATACTCCTTCATTTTCTACATGTAGCTTTTTGAGACGGAACGCAGCGCTCACAAGCGAGATATATGTATTTCGTTTACTTTATACGTTGTCACTTTGCGTTTTTGCGTGCGTGAAAAAGTCGCGCCTTTTACCCGTACCTTAGACGCTAAGCAGCGTTTGAATCGAAATGCAACGCTAGCCATCACTTTCCAGGGCATTACGAGACGCGCGCCAAACCGGCTACTTCGCGTAGCAGTACATGTGCAGACGCTCCGCCCCTTAGATTTCCCTTCATTGCCAAGAAAAGTTGTCCGCGAGTATACCGCGCGAGCAGACAGCGCAAGGGCAAGGTTCTCCCTGCGCAAATACTAAAAGAAGCGAGCGAGCTGGCCGACGACTTTTAAATGTGCCCGTTTAGGGAGCCTTCATGTGCGCGCCTCCGTGCCTCCGTCGGAGGCACGGAGGCGCGCACATGAAGGCTCCCTACGCTCGTTGCGCTCCTCGCGTCATCTCGCTGGTAATGAAGAAACGCTTATAAGCGCCTGCCGTCTCTGAGTCCTGTCAGCGGTAAAGGGTGTGTATATAACGCTCGCCGTAAGCTACCTGAAGGATCTACTCTTTGTGGCGTAATGGCTAGCGCCACGCGCTGCGGAGCGAGACGTTGCTGGTTCGATTCCGCGCTTCGGAAGCATTTTTTTCAGTTATTTTTCTTTAGGACTGTTAAGCTGTTTATTGGACGGCACTCGGCGACAATGCACTATCGCGACAGTCAAGGCAAAAGCACGGGCTCCGAGAGCGCGAGCGGCGTTTTGAAGAGGACGACCCACTAGGAGCCGCTGGAGAGCGCAACCGTTAAGCAGCACCAATTGCTTCGCCACAATTACCCCGGGTACGAAAAGGGAGCCGTCCGGCGACCTAACAGCTCGTTACTATGAGTGGGTCATAGTAGGCCTTAAGGCGCTCCACGTTGACTATGTCGCGCCCTCGACGGCGCATGTCCGAAGCTGGTTCGATGGGTTCGATCAGGTAGTTGACCGGGGATGTGCGCTCGACGACCCGGTAGGGGCCTTCGTATTTCGGCAGTAGTTTTGAGGAGAGGCCGGTTGCAGTGGTAGGGACCGAGAGCCATACGAGCGCTCCGGGGAGGAACGTGGACTCAGAAGTGGTGGTGCCACCGCGAAGGCTCTTCTGCCGCTCTTGTTCGTGCGTTGTAAAGGCCTTTGCAAGCTCGCGACACTCTTCAGCAAGCCTGGCTGTGTCAGAAATAGGCGCGCAATCAGATGGATCCGGCTTATAGGGTAGTATCGTGTCAATGGTGTGCAACGGGTGCCTTCCGTACAACAGGAAGAAGGGTGAAAACCCAGTAGTGCCCTGAGGGGCGGTATTATAGGCGTAGGTGACGAAGGGCAGAATGGCATCCCAATTTGTGTGATCGGCGGCGACGTACATTGAGAGCATGTCGCCGAGCGTGCGGTTGAAGCGTTCGGTTAGGCCATTCGTCTGCGGGTGGTAAGCAGTAGTTTTGCGATGAACAGCATGGCACTCTTTGAGAATGGCTTCGACGACTTCCGACAAGAAGACACGGCCTCGATCGCTGAGAAGCTCCTGAGGTGGACCGTGACGCAGCATGAATCGGTGTAGCAGGAAGGAGGCAACATCACGCGCTGTAGCCGCTGGGAGGGCAGCGGTTAAGCAGCACCAATTGCTTCGCCACAGGGCATTTATATATATCGGCCTCGACGCCCACCACTGGAAACGCCGGCGCCACTGCCGGCGTGACGTGCTTGGCAGGATCACGTGGTCTCAGCGGCCGCGTCGGCTGCTTGTGGAGCGCTGCCGCGTGCTCTGAGAACGAGTTTCAAGTACCACATGCGCTGCGGTCTTTCCAATACGGAAGTTTTCTCGCATTTTCTGATCAATTGAAACAATTGTAATAGACTGGCTGCCTCCGAAGGCGATGAACATGGGGCTCTACCGCTCGGTGCCGCAGTGCCGGGCTTACGCAACGGAGCCCAGTGTCAGTCAGCCTGCACCGGTAACCGCGGGACACGAAACTGCGTGAAGCATGTGTTGCAAAGCTAAGGACGGGCAAGTAGCCATCGGATACGAGTCTTGTGTGCAACAAGCACTTCCGCGACGAAGACTTTCGTTACTGCGTCGGTCCTGCGATGTTCTGGGAGTAGCAGAACGCGGGCACTGAGACGATGGCTCACGCGCGCTTGCCGCCAACAAATGATGCTTATCTGCCACAGGATGGAAAAGGCGCTACCTTTTACGACGTGCGATACCATCTCAGAGCCCTCCCGTGTGACCTCTTGATCGTCGGCCCCCTGCTCAGGGTCCACAAAATCGGCTGAAGATGCGCAAGACATTGTTGAGATACGTTGAAATAAAAAAAAAACTCACAAGGTCCCTCATGCATTCGCCAAAGATGACTATATATAGAAGGCGAAAGCCAGCTTCTTGTCAGTAGTTGTACTGATCCTCCCGCGCCACCCTCCAAAAGCGTTCTACACCATAGAGTTTCTTACAATAATACCTAGAGGGGAATCTGGCGCTAGTGTCTACGCGGGCTCCTTGAGACGCGCTTCAACCACCATGGGAATGATGGGAAGTACAGGCTTCGGATTTGCTTCGGATGGATTAGGTTCTTGAGATTCGCAACGCTTGTTTGCCGAGTGTAAAACAAAGTGATATGAAGTTAATTCCAATTAAAACTTGCTTAATTCTTTTGTGTGTAAAACTTATTCCAAAAGTTTGCGTGACCGTGAGATGGAACTGAAACCTGAAGAAATTCAGCCACCAGGGTATGCATTACTCTGCAACTGTGTTCCAGATTTGGCATCACCAAATAATGAATTATTTTTGTACAACACTTGAAAAGAAACACGCTTGTTTTTACCTCGAAATTACACATTATCTATTTATGGAAATAACAGTACTGTATTGAGTGAGAAACACTTAACGTATCGTCTGCTGCGATGCCAGGTGCGTCTGTTCAAGTGGTCTGCCTCCAACGCATCTCTCGTTTTGTTGTGAAGTCGAGTCAGAGGAGCGCGGCGGTGCGTCTACTTAGCTTCGCCGTCGTTTTGCAGCTGATTTGAACGAGTTTTGGTAAGACGCGCTTATCAAACAAACGTGAACTCGATGCAGTTTGCTGCACTGACATGGGACGCTACATCTGTGCGCAGCGGTGAGTGCACGACGCTTTGCTAAAACTGTCAAATACAACCTGTAAAGCTGCAGCGTCGCAGCAAACCAAGAGATCTAGCAATCTTCAGCCTCTTTGAACAACAAAGGCGCTGCTTGAATGCTTTGAAACGCACCCCACTACCCACGCCTCGCGAAGAACGAAACTGAAACTGTAGAAAAAGATTAGTAGACAGTTCGCTAGCTAACGCTATCCAATCCGAAGCCCGTACTTCCCATCATTCCCATGGTGGTTGAACGATCGCAGCGCCAGTTTCCTCTCTAGGGTATTGTATGAAACTCTATGGTTCTACACCTAACGCGGTTTTGCACGGCCTCCGTGACCGATCACGGAGGCAATGTAAAGCGACCATGACGTGTGAATACGTCGTCATGTGACGTCACGTTGTTTGACGTCATAATGACGCTACATGTTTTGGTGACCTGTGACGTCATTATGACGTCATATGGTCACGCCATCACGTGACAATTATTTTTTGCATCACTCGTGTTGACGCCGCCGACGCGGGACGCCGACGGGCAATCTTCCCGTTTGATGAGGCATCTAGGGCTTTCGCCTTCGTAAGCTACACGACGTTTTGCATTGCCTGACATCACGTTATGTCACGTCATGGTGATGTCATAATGAAGTTATATGGTCATATACGTCATATGATGACGTTATCACGTGATGATTATTTTTTGCGTCACTCGTCTTGACGCCGCCGACCGTCAATCTTCCCGTTTGAAGAGCCATCTAAGGCTTTCGCCTTCATAATCTACGCGACGTTTGCTGGTGCACGTACATAACGAAAAAGTCAAATGCTGCGGCTATGTGCTGCATTTATGTTGGCAATAACATTTTTTCAGCCAAGCTTGCGTTCCCCTGACGGAAACACTATGTGC
The DNA here is from genome assembly GCF_013339695.2 of Rhipicephalus sanguineus. Classification (NCBI taxonomy): domain Eukaryota; kingdom Metazoa; phylum Arthropoda; class Arachnida; order Ixodida; family Ixodidae; genus Rhipicephalus; species Rhipicephalus sanguineus. The sequence continues at coordinate 129,790,776 of NC_051185.1, forward strand.
TAAAAAGCCCAAATTTATTTGTGCCACTCTCAAACCCACGTTGGGCCTCTCCAACCCCATGTATTTTCTTGGAGCCTCATTTATTTTTGTGGGAAAGATATGCCACCCTGTTGGCGTTAGACACGACACTGCTGCCAAAATTGCTGGGGTACTGCCCAAATAATTACTATCCTGTTTTGCGGCTGCTGGTTGCTGGAATAACTTCTATCTTATTCACCGCTATTTCAAGCTCATGTGGGTCCTAGTTCACAGCCGACGTTTGCAGAACAAGTCCGGGGAACGTTACCATATTTTCTTTCTTTTCCTTGGCGTTGCATGCTACCATACATGCTCGGTCTCGTAGACTGCTTCTCCTTCCACCAGCAATCTCGAAGTGATGAAGCTTTGGTCTATGAATATGTTGATGACAGAGAGCGACAAGTTCACTGGAATGCAAAGGGAACGATAATTAAGGAGAATTAAATAAAGGAGTCACATTTGTTCACGTTTTGTGTGAGCACGAAACGAAACGAATGCACTGAATAAAGAAACAGAAGCAGCGGCATTTGCCCACTGAGAAGACCGATCTGAGAAGACCACGAGTGCGAGACTTGTCAAATGACATCGAAACGCACAAGAATTTAGACCGAAAAAAAAAAACACTGAATCGTCCGGACAGAGCATCACGATGTTGCCATGCGCACCGAAGCCGTAGTTGTAACGAAATTGTTTTTGAACTGCTCTGATAGCGTCCGCGCAACAGTAGTTGTTTGTGTGCTCAAAATTCTCATATTTTGCGGCCTAAAGTTCACAGCGCGGTGCCAAAACGCGCTCGTAGCAAAAGCGAAACCATCAGTAAGAACATACATGCAGACGCTCATACATGCGAGGCACCGTCAGTCGTCGCGAACCCGTGCGATCGCATGCATGCTCGAGGGTTCTTTCTGTTATGCTCTGTTTGGTTATACAGGAAGTCTACTCTAACCAAATATTTCACATAGCTTGCACTCAGCGAGTGACTACCTTTCACGCAAGAAGCCGGTTCTGGGGTCTCCAACGCGGTGACCGCGTGAAGCGGGTGCTCGGTTTTCTGCAAAGAGACAGCGACTGTAGACTATATTGTGCTTTCAGTTCGTCGAAAATGATTATTAACACGAAAGTGTTTTATGCCGGGGTCCACCAAGACTTCAGTGACGCATTTCCGTCACGGAAATGACATAGAAAAAAATGTACACAGTCAGATGGCAAAGAAAAAGCGGTACCGTTAACGGGCATCGAACCCGCGACCGCTTGGTCCGCAACAACAGATGCCGGGCACGCTATCCACTGCGCCATGGTCACAGACTCTCGAGGCTTTACAAACGCGCCTTTTATACCTACCACTCTGTCAATCGGCGGGGTGGTGTTGCCCTCTGGGAGCGGTAAGGTAAAGTAATTCGTCACTACAGTGGCCTCCGCGACTAGCACCTGCAACGCGTTACCCGTCAGTCCCATTCGGCTCGTTTTCAATAGAAGTTCAATTTTCGCAATGCTTTAACACACCGCGAGGTGGCGATCTTTGCCCAAGCGTCTTAAAAGCATCGGCCTCGCTCATCTAATACAAACCGAAAATAGCTCTGCGACGTGCGCCTCCCCCGCCTGGCTGTAACACCGCGTTCCACACTCACGCGCTCGCCCCGAGAAAAATCGCGGCTGGGCTACTGGGGCGGCACGACGCGCTTTGCGTTTCCCTCTAGTCCGGCCGGGGTGGTGGTGTTCAATCGCATTTTAACGTGACGCGGTATGGCGACCAAGTTCTGCGACGAATATGCGACGCTCTTCTGGTTATCACACCTCGTTCTCTGATTACGCTTTCACCGTGAACTACTACAGCTGCCACAAGGGTTTGTTTAATCATTTAACGTGGACGTTAGTCGGCGGGATGGAGATGTACCACCAATAATCAAAGTTGGTGCATACACGTTAAACGGTGCCATTAGCTGCCAGACATCAATATGCATTGTGCAAACTCTCTTATATCAATGTACAGTAAACAATTAGTTACTTCTGTAAGGGCACGCTTTACTTTCGTGTTATTCCGATTCCTATGACGGAGGGATCAACCATGTTTTTTTTGACAGTAAAAACACAGTTCCTTTCGAAAGTACTTCCAGAAATGCCGTGGAGGACTTCCGCGAGGTGTTTTTGTAGAGCGCCGACAGCAATAGCTATGGGGAGCGCGCCGGCGGTATCCTACCTAGCGCGCAATCGAGGCGCGTCCGATAGAGGGCGACTCCGTAACTCCTCGCCGCCAATATACATACTTATATATATATGTACGGTGCATGACGGCGGCGACAGGGACGGCAATAACCAGCCGAGGCTGTCCATATAATTGCTATCGCAATAAATATGCTGTCCGCCACGGTTCGGTACGACACCTACGGAAGCGGCTCAAGCCGCCGCCGCCACACCAACTCCACTGCACAACACGGCGCGCCACGTAACCATAGCAACGCCGCCATTGTGCCCAGTGGATATGGCCACTATGACGTCATTTCCTCCACACTTTTCTGCCAGCGCGCCGGCTGGGCATGCCCTTTCCTGAGTTCTTTCCTTCCTCCGTGATCTCAAGAGAATCAGCGTTTCCGGCGTTAGCACCTTTTTTGCCGACTGGCTTATATGATGTACACTTCCAAGCTTTCTTTATCGATTCTCTCTTACTACTGAATGAATCCTCAGATGCACCAGAGCAAGCGCCTACATGGAAGATGAATTTACACTCACCGCACATCAAATGCGGTTTGTTATCCTCAAGAAGATCTTTACAGGTACAGCAACGAGACATCCTTCAACAGTCTAGAGCACAGAGCGAAAGTTTTGGCACTATAGCAAAATGTAACCGTTCAGCAGCAGCGGCAGAAACGTTATACAAAGAATAACGAAACGTACTAACCCGCAAAATATATGAGCGAAGTTCAGACAGCGTGTTGACGCGCTGATAAATTATAACTTGATAAATTCATATTTTCATTAGTTTTGGGGTAGGCTCTTCCTTTTCAGGGCAATCAAGACTCATATACGTCGGAAATAAAGGTGACTGTTATGTTATCACGAGCTAGTGTCTTCCGCTGGATATAGGTAATTTCACGCAGCTTTTCTGCGTGTACAAATGAAGCTCGTTGTTTTCTTCACTGCTAAGGACACGTGAGTGGCACGCATTTGTTTTCCCTTGTTAGCAAGAACTTTCGCGGATGATCCATAATAATTTAAAACAGTATCAGTTAATTCAGCAAAAGCTCGTGGTAGCGCGTTAATCCACCTTGCCAAATGTACGCTCGACATTTCAGATATTGCACGTTTCACAGTAACGCGTAGACTTTAGGCGCCGTGGAAGTAGCAACATACATTTACGTAGTCGAAGCGTGCAATTCACAGTGAGTACATTTTTCAATAACTTTTCCGATATTCATGAAATGGTGAGATGCGTTCAACTAAGCACTTTTTCGTACCTAGTGGTTCCTAGTCAATTTGTTAGGCCCGTGTACTTACACTTATGTCCAGATGGTCGAAATTTCCGGAGCCCTCCACTACGGCGTCTCTCATAATCATATGGTGGTTTTGGGACGTTAAACCCCAGATATTATTTTTAAAGGCCCCGACGCCTCAACCGAGGTACGATCTGCCGGGGAACCGCGGTGCTCCTGCCAATGCAACGAACTGACTAGGATAATAATACTACTAATAATAATATCTACGGTTTAACGTCCCAAAACCAAAATGATTATGAGAGACGCCGTAGTGGAGGGCTCCGGAAATTTCGACCACCTGGGGTTCTTTAACGTGCACCTAAATCTAAGTACACGGGCCTCAAACATTTTCGCCTCCATCGAAAATGCAGCCGTCGCGGCCGGGATTCGATCCCGCGACCTTCGGGTCAGCAGTCGAGCGCCATAACCACTAGACCACCGTGGCGGGGCGCGTCGGGGCCTTTCTGTTGGGTTGATGCAGGAGCTGATTGGCACTGCACAGCTCGTCCTGGCGGGTCGGACGATGTCTCAGTCTGATGAAGGCTTCAAGCTTGATCGACTCTTCGACACCGCTGCAGTGCCGGGCACCTTTAGCGATTGTACAATAGGCAGCCTCCTACCGGCAGGGCCGGTTTAGGCGGATGTGGCATGTCACAACACACACTAGGCGCACAATAAGTCCACATAGAGGACACCATATCTGTGGGGTTGCGGAAGCACGTTTGTATAGCATGGCATGCTAACAGCGTGACGCCCTCGTAACTTGCACAAGTCCGTCGCCTGCCAGAACACGGCTCCAAGGTAGCCATTCAAACTGGTGGTCCGAATAGAACACAAGTCTTGATCTTTGGCAAAGACTACAAAAAAGGTGGTTGAAGTGCCCGGCTTCCTTCTTGCAGTAACATACTAATGGTAGGTTTCAACAGCCTCTACAACAATTAGTGGCTCTTGGCAAAATCAGGATTACATATATGCGCTGTATCCGCTTATACCTGCTGCAGGCCCACTGTATATCGCTGTATACGGGTGCTGGCGATGAAACGGAGCACATCCCTGTACCTTTCGAAAGCAGTGCGCCCTGTGCATGAAGCTAAATCATTTTCGTCCACATGCACGATCAGCTCTTCTGTTGATTGTGGGGCGAAGTCCAACAGCTAATGAATGTCGTCGATTACGGCACCGCCCTGCCTGATGAACGCCGGTGTCCCTTCGACGAGCGAGTCAAAATACTGGTGAAGATATTTAGTTCGGGAACCGGCCAATAATACAGCGGATAGAGGCCTCTTGGGGTACTTCCACGGGGTGCTCTTCAGCGTGGCCTTTCCAGAACCCATAGTCATGAATAATCAAACAGAAAGTTTAGTGGCTCCGGTACGTACAAGAAGACAAGCGGGTACCCGTACGATAAAGCATTTATTTTATGCCCAAAATTTCGGCCGTGGCGCGGCCTTCGTCGAAGAATGAAAAATATACAACGCATATGCCGTTTTGAAGGGATGGTGAAATCAAACTAACGCATATGGCGTTTTTAAAGGACGGTGAAATCAAACTACCAATCATATTCGTGATTTCAAAATACGTTAGCAATCCAAAACCAACCATGCCATCTTTGCATATGAACATTAGGTGACAAGAATAGTGTCACGTGGTCGTGACGTCGACGAAGGCAGCAGTCAGCACGTCCGAGGTGAAACTCTTTATTAGGCCGAACTTGTGGCCGCGAAAATGAAACTCCAGCTACAGCAATAAACTGATAGCGGCGAACAGAGCGTCGACCGTCGATCAACTGACAAGCGGTCAAGTGCGTCGGCTTTTATACAGGCGCTATCGAACTTTCCAGCAATATCGCTGGTGGCGGCATTATCTCTCGACAAAGCTAGAACACTCACGGGCGGCGCGCAATCTTAACAAAACGATCTACTACAATCGAGAAGCTTGTCGAACACTGCTTTGCGGACAGCGTCGATCGTTGATAAACGTCCTTGCTGGTCAAACCCGAATAATTCAAAATAAAAGAAGTGGGCGTGGCAATAGTATTGTAAATCAACGTACGAACACGTCCTGCGCAGGGCAAATGTTTAAGGGAATAAAACACTGATTAAGTCGTGAGAGAGCAACAGAAAAGATTAAGGCAAAATGAGGGTGGAAGTAACTGTCGTGGCACATGTTGTGCGCGCAGTAAGAGCTCAGTGAGCGCTTGTCCTCGAGTCCTCTAGTGCTGCGAGTGCGGCACATCTATTCGTGCTCCGGGAGACTTGAACCGAACAATATTCGTGTTCCGAGAGAAATCCTCAGGGATTTAGAACTACACTAATCGCTGCCCCAAAACGACATGAGCGCAGGTTTTATTTTTTGTGCCGTGTTTCACGATAGGAGAGATGTGTTGGTGTATAGAGGCCCGACGCTTCATGGGTGACATCTGGAGATAATACGTGTTGGAGATCGCTCACATCTGAGCATGCGTGGCCCAAATGACGCCGCTTGCCTTGCAGTTGCTTTCCTTGTTTCTCTCCGCGGTTACATCAACTGTTTCGGCCGACGGAAGCACTGTAGATGATGTAGCATCGAAAAAAAGTCACAGTTTCGCCTCAAGGGCGAAGCGATGAACGCGATAGCAAGAAACTTGAAGTTCACAAGAATGTTCTGCTCTAGCCTTGCCACCCAAGACTCACTCTGGGTCTGAAATAAATCAATAAATCAAATCAAATCAATAAATCAAGAACGGCAAGCAGCTAGAAACATGATGCACAATGCTCAAGCACAAAGGACGCAGGAAAAAAATACACACAAGGCGAGTGCGAACTAACCACTGTCACAGCTCGACATTTGCAGCATGCTGCCCAAACACAACAAAGGTCGGACGAAGAGAACGAAGAGAACGAAGATACGCAGGACGAGCGCAAACTTTCCTAGTTGTTACTGCAGTATGCAATAGAAAAAGTATTGCAGTGGCTTAGCTCGGCTATGCCAGGATAACGTAGCGTTAGCAAAGGTTCAGATGATTGTTCTTAGCTTTCCTGATTGTCTAGGATTAGCTTGATTATCATGCTTACTGCTGCTCCAATTACACACACATGGTACACATATTATGTGGCACATGTATATTTATTTTGCCAGGCAACTACTTCGGGATCCGATGAGTTAAGCTTCTCCGCTCCTCTGCGCCGTTGAGCAGCGTTTGCGCTCTCCTTCTCCATGGCTAAACCACACTGGCAAACGCCAGTCAGAGGCGCTATCAAGCGGCTCCAGCGCAGTGTCAGACGGCGACTGCACAGCGAAGGCGAATAGCTGCGCACGCGCCGGCGCCAGTATGTCTACCTCGGCTACGACGTCACTCCTCTGGAAAGCGCAGACCGGCGGCGGCGAGTCGCGCGCGGCAGCGGTGGCGTGCACGGAAGGTACCGGCTCCGATGCGCCAGCTGTGTGACATCACTGACCTTCGCGCATGCGCAGCACGGCTCTTGAGGAGCCACGCGAAACTGGCTCGGCTAGGCTAGTGTAGCTAACGCTACAAAAAGCTTCTTTTCACAGCTGCACTCACCCTCCACACTGATCCCGCCAACCCACCGCGTGTAGGCATTTCGATTCAACGAGATCTTGCCCGGACCTCACATTTACACGCAACATATGCAGTGCCGACTGGCTGAATACACAGGACACTCTCGGTAGTGATCATTGTCTAGAAAACACAACCATCTACATGCGTTCCTTGAAACGTCCACTAACACAAGCCAGTGTCCCGGACTGGACGACTTTCCGCACCTCTCTACCTATACGTAGTAGACCCCTTCGCGGGTCGTCCTGTCTCCTTCCTACCTGTCTGTTGTGGTTTTTTTCGCACCTTTTAATGATGCCTCTCAGTCGGGATACGGCACCTGGTTGAAATCGCTCACGTCTACAATCAAGCAACACGAACGGCAGATACAGCTCACGGAAACACAAACGGACGTGGACAACCACCTCCTCCATCTTTGGGAGGACCGCCGCAGCCTCACCAAACGATGGAAGAAACAGAAACACAACAAACGCCTCAAGAAGCGCATCGTCGAATTCGCGCAGCAAGCTGCGGAATATGCTGCTCAGCTAGCCGACACCAACTGGGTGGACCGGTGCAACATAGCAGCGCGCCAGATGCCTGGCCGCAATACATGGCGCCTGTTCCGCGCTCTCATCGATCCAACACAAACACGCACAGTTGTGCATGGCCATGCACAACTTTACAGGAACGCCAACACAGCTAGCGCACACGCTCAGGGACCGATACCTGTGCAACACCAAGGAACCCCGGACGCCCGCGTGCCCTTATGCAGGCAAAGGGAACACGAAGGTGGACACCCCATTCGAGCTGCACGACCTCCAGGTGGCTTTACGCAAGGTGAACCGTGGCACTCCTCAAGTACATCGGTAGTGTTTGGGATGGAGAGACTCCTCTCCCTCTTGACTGGAAGTCGTCTCTTGTGACCTTCATCCCGAAGGCCGGCAAACCTATTGACGTGGAGAACCTTGGCCCCATCTCCCCCACGTCTTATGTCGGCAAGCTGATGGAGACGATGATACGCGACAGACTCTCCGACTTTCTCCAAAGACAGCAGATTTTCGAGGACACCATGTTCCGTTTCCGCCCTCAGAAGTCAGCACAGGATATACTTCTGCAGCTCCACCATGACATGTTAGATCCTGTCACATGTCCCCACAACGACAAGGTAGTCCTGGCCTTGGATTTTAAGGCGCATTCGTTAATGTCAAGCTTGAAGTAATCATGGACCACCTGAGCCACACCAGCTGTGGTTACAAAACATTAAACTACACTAGGCAGTTTCTTACAGACCGTCAAGCCTACATACGCATACAAGGTGCGGAACACGGGACATACACCATCGGCTCGAGGGGAACACCTCAAGGCGCGGTCCTGTTTCCCCTCCTCTTTAATTTGGTCATGCTTCATCTTCCTTCCAAATTGGCTTCTCTGCCCGGGATACATCACGCTCTTTATGCGGATGGTATCACAACCTTGGCCACGTAAGGCAACCTGGGCCACATGGAGTCGTGCCTGGAAGCAGCGGCGACCGTAGTTGACGACAGCGCGACCTACTGAGGACTCCAGTGCACCCCAGCTAAATCAGAATTTGTGCACCTACGTCCCTCCCCTCGGGACACAATAAAGCTACGCACCAGTCTCCCCCCGGGACCGATCCGTGACGCCAAGGAGATCCGCGTCCTTGGCTTCTTCATACGCCACCAACGCAGGGCCGACACCACTCTGGCCAAACTTCGCACGGTGGGAGACCAGGTGGGCCGTATGGTCCGCAGGGTCTCGAACAAGCGGGGCGGATTACGAAGCAAGGATGTATTTCGGCTTGTCCATGCTTTCGTAACTAGTAGAATTCTCTACTCGACTCCTTACTTGCACCTGCGCAAACACGATGATGACCAACTGGAGGTCATCCACCGCGAAATCATCAAGCGGGCTCTCAACCTCCCGATCACCGCGTCCAACCAGAGACCAGATCCTGGGCGTGGTGAACACCTTTCCGGAGTTTCAGAAGCCCACCTAGTCAACCAATACACGCGTCTTGCACAGATCCATTCCTGTCACCGCCGCCTCTTGGACCGGCTGCAGATCAAACACGACTACCACATTGAGGAAAGGGTGAGAGTGCCAGAGCCCTGGAGACGTGCCTTCCGAATCCGACCTCTTCCTCGCAGCATGTCCAGAGAAGACCACAGCGGTCATCGCCGGGCGCGCGCGGAAGCGTTGCAGCGACACTTTGGTCACCAAGAATACGTGTGAAACGTATTCTTGGTGACTATTGCATCCCTCTGTCGTGTGGTCGTGTCTACGTCGGCCAGACAGGCCGATGTTTGAACATACGTCTAAGAGAGCATCAGTCTTCCTTGCAGGGGAGACCCTTAACGCACTTGGCCATGCACTGCGCTGAGTGCCGGTGCGAAGCGCAATTCCCCGCGACGGAGATCTTGTTCAAACACCGCGATCGCACGACACGAGAACTCGCTGAAGCTTTTCATATTAGCACGAGGGCATCTACGTGCGTTAGTCATCCGTCTTTAGCCATATCGGAGAGGGAAGTGATGCTACTCAAGGAGAGGGGGTAGCCTGTTGGGGGGCGGAGGATTGAAGGCGATGTGTTTTTGTTCTGGTTTTTGCCTTCTGCCTTGCCCACGATGCGCATGCGCGGGAATTAGTCGAGCGTCAAGTTTAGATATATTTTCCGTTCAAGCAATAAAGCTTTCAGTTGTGAGTAAGCGCTTGTGGTGTTCACTTTCTTGTCCTCGTCTTTTTTGCGCTACTATTACACCATTATGAATCAGTACCAACTAGCTCGCCTTTCCGTTTTGCTTCACTTTATTTCTAGTTCCGCGAGCTCTTTTTCTGTGTTACCTAATCTAGACCTCACTAATCCCGCTACCTTGGCGCCCGTTGTGGCCTTGTGTGCGTGCAAGGCTCGAGTGTACACTTGGCATCTCCGAAGACGACTTTGCCCACCGGAGCTTCAAGGTGTGTTCGGTTTTCTGCAACCTTCGCCCGGCCATGTGACGAGGACGTGTAAGATGGTCCGTGCCGAGTGTAAAAGCCAAGAGCGACACTTCAGAGACAGCTTGAAGGTGGCCTGCGTGTCTCCGAGAACGGGTAGGCTGAACTTGGGGTTGTTTCGACAGTGGACTGCCCACACGGAAAGACTCACTGAGCTTCTGTGGAACAATGTCCGTCCAAATCTTCAAGTCGCCAAGAAGTGCAGGCCTGCTGACAAAAAACCCCTGGTGCTAGGGAATGTGCCCTTGGATAACCGTGAGGAAAAAGTGCTGGGTCTCGGCCCGAAATTCTGTCTAGACACTCCTTTGAAAACTGTAGAACGATTAGCATTGACGCGGAATGTTGCACGTTTTGTGACCGAGGAACGAAGGGATCACTTTGTTTCAGAGTGCATCGATGTCGTTGCTAGGCCCGGAGCGGTGAGCGGAAGGGGAGGCTCCTTAAGCTCAATATCCTCGGCCTTGGCTGCAAAGGGAGCACGGTTACTTGTGTCAGACAAGGAAGGCCACTTCGTGGTCCTGGAAGAGTCCGCGTTCGCTGAGAAAGCGTGGGCAGCAGTGGCAAAGAACTTCAAAGAGGCTGAGGTGACAGCAAAGAACGCCAAAAAACGAGCACTTGACCTGTGCAGAGAGCTCAATTTGGAAAGTTTGGCCGCAGCTATAAAACGGTCTACGCAGCTGACGTTGACGTTATTTTTCGCAGCTAAAACGCACAAACCAGGAATCCCCTTTCGCTCTATCGTTTCTGAGCGTGGCACATGGCAACTGGCAGTTTCAGGCTTTTTGAAGAAACACTTAGATTCCTTGTCCATCCGTGATCCGTTTTTTGTACGCAACTCCGAGGAAGTAGTTCAATTTTTGTCTACCGTTGAGTGTTCCGCGTGTACGGCTATCAGCATTGACGTAGAGGATCTTTTCTACTCCCTTCCACATGACTCATTGATGCAACGCGTAAAGGAATGCATTGTGGACGATAACGATGAAGTGGAATTCAGGAATTCCTCTGGAACCACGGTAGAGGCCTTTTTGGAGTTGTTAAGCTTCTACCTAAGTACCACCGTGGTGGGTTTTAAAGATAAGGTCTTCGTACAAAAGAGGGGTGTGTGCATAGGGTCACGAGTTGCCCCCGTGCTTAGCAACATATTTTTGAGCAAGATTGACAGGGACTTGCAGATTGATTTGCAGGGCATAGCCATTAAAGTTTTTCGTTTTGTCGACGATTTTTTGGTTTTAACGAGAAGTGCACATATCGAATCATATGCGGATGTGGTACTCCGAGCTTTTAACGGCAGGGGCGGTGGATTGAACTTCACATGTGAGGTGCCAGTTGACAACACCTTACAATTCCTCAACCTATCACTGCATTTTTCTTCACAGCGCGTCTGCTGGATGTATGCACCCCGGTCTACAAAACCGCTCTTGAGCTACCGTTCCTTCCACTCTAAGCTGGTGAAGGACGGCATTGCTATGTCGTGTCTTAAATCCGCTGTCAACAGATCGTGTGCGCATTTCGCTCTCCGCAGCTTTCAGGAGCAGGTGGAACGTCTAAAGAACGCATCCTTTCCTATATCGGTAATACAAATCACCTGCCAGCGCCTCATCAAACAGATAAATGGTATCGATGCACGCGGCCAGAGCACCGATCAAAATGATAAAATGGCTGTTATGCCATACGTACACGCGCTCTCACATCGGCTTAAGAAGACAGCCCAGCGATTTGGGCTAAAGGTGGTTTTCTCTGCTAGTAACAGGCTAGACAGACTGTTCAATGGTCGGCAACAGGCTTGACAACGTCGGGACGCGCGGTTGCTCTATTAACCACAAAGTTAGGTTTGTGTCGTGCAGGGCCAACGTCGTCTATTGCATCCCTCTGTCGTGTGGTCGTGTCTACGTCGGCCAGACAGGCCGATGTTTGAACATACGTCTAAGAGAGCATCAGTCTTCCTTGCAGGGGAGACCCTTAACGCACTTGGCCATGCACTGCGCTGAGTGCCGGTGCGAAGCGCAATTCCCCGCGACGGAGATCTTGTTCAAACACCGCGATCGCACGACACGAGAACTCGCTGAAGCTTTTCATATTAGCACGAGGGCATCTACGTGCGTTAGTCATCCGTCTTTAGCCATATCGGAGAGGGAAGTGATGCTACTCAAGGAGAGGGGGTAGCCTGTTGGGGGGCGGAGGATTGAAGGCGATGTGTTTTTGTTCTGGTTTTTGCCTTCTGCCTTGCCCACGATGCGCATGCGCGGGAATTAGTCGAGCGTCAAGTTTAGATATATTTTCTGTTCAAGCAATAAAGCTTTCAGTTGTGAGTAAGCGCTTGTGGTGTTCACTTTCTTGTCCTCGTCTTTTTTGCGTTACTATTACACCATTATAAATAAATAAAGAGCGGGTTCTTCATTGTTGCATTTTTAGTGAGAGTGTGATAGCAACCAGCTTAACACACTGTTATTAAAGATTATTTCGAGCAACCAACCTCGTGCAGGAAGCGTGGCACCTTGCCTTGGGTCGTGTCGCTGCGGCGCGCTGCGATAGCCCTGCTGTAGTAGAAGGATGAGGCGATCCGCTCTACTGGCTCCCGTATCATGTTCACGTACGTTGGGTTGGCGCTGCCGAACCTGTTCCACCATAAGTAATGTAAGATAGAGCTTTACATGTCACCTAATACCGACAGTTGTCACACAATGAAAGGAAGCGAATCGCACACTAACATTGGAAAAGCTAAAAGCATCTCCAACTCCAAGTGCAGCCCTTGAAAAAGGTCGGCGCTGCAATGAAAAGTGTCATACTTGAGCTCCCACTGTTCTCATACGCATACAAATAAATTTCGCTTCTTTTGCGAAAACTATGGCATAAGAATAAGTGAATGTTTCCATTACATAACCTAAGACCACTTATGTCAAGGCATGCAATTGCGCCGAAAAGATGCTTGAACACAGGTTGTAAAAAGGCTATTGTTTGTTTCTTTCTGTCAAAGACCAACTGAAAGTAGACAGGTATCGCACATTTCAAGCAAGTTATGATTGCTTTTCACAAATTCGTTCTACTTTATTCAGAGGTACTCACTGTTAGCACACAGAACTCCGAAACGAGGAAAGCAGCGTGATAGTTCAAATGCGCGCAAATATTTCAGGCAGGAGTTTGCTGAACTGGGCTGATGAGCCCATTACGAGAACGATTGCGCACATGGTTCACATCAGTGATCAAATTACATTTCCTAGTTTGGAATAATAACTATAATAATGCAATTTCATATGCAATATTGTGTTGCTTGCTTCTGCTTTATTATCTGTATTGAATTAGTGCTGCAAACTATGCTTGTGTTGTGTTGCATAATAAAGTCTTTGCAAATGCTCTTGTACATCTCTTCTTATGGAATGCATATAGGGGCCTGGAATAAACTTGTTCCACATGGCAACAGAAGTGTGACTGGCTCACTTATGATAAGGAGACCAGTTCAGCACTGGCCCATCATAGCACTGACCCTTGCAATGTCATGTTTTTCATTGGCTTGCCTTATTTAGCATGGTGTGCAAGGAATATATTATACACATCAGCGTGTCACATTTGCAACTGCTGGGATGAAGTCGAATGCTGGGGTGCTTCAAGCTTTAAACTCTATCCTCTAATATTGAATGGTCGCTCTAAATAAATTCTTTGACAGCTGCATTTGCTTTCTGTGCAAAATTAGGTCTCTTTTATCAAAATATCTCAAATTATTGTCTGCAAACACGTACCTTAGGTACTGCAAGCCTTTAGGTATACTGTCTATAAACGCCTACAACAAACTTTGTTGCAAGTAACACTTTCGCTTCAACAGTCTCAACCACATTCAGTTACCTTTTGAACAAGATATAAGCCAAAGGCCCCTGTTAGGTATCTTACATTTGATTGCCGCAGTTAGGTATCTTACATTTGATTCTCATGCAGTGAAGGCAATGCTCGCCTTAAATAGAATCATTTCAGTGAAGCAATTCTTACCACTGTCATTAACCTTCATACTGCTGAGATCACAGGCACGTTAACAGAACATTTAAAAAAGGGTAACTGATATGGAGGGAGACAGATCAGCGGATGATTCAGGCCCAAGCAAGCTAGCATGCCTTAATGTGTCAACTTTAATGGTATCACTCAGTACTGATGTCTGTAGCAGCAGAATTTACTTTGCGACGGTGAATCCTTTGAACTTCTGCGTTGCCCTCTTCCATCCTTCTGTTTACATTCTAACAAAGGCTACCCTGGAAAGGTAAGAAGTGCCGCTACCCCGTATCACTTTGCATATTTACTGATACCCAAGAAAAAAGCAGCAGTGGGTGCGAGTTGGCAATAAACAAGGCCTCCAATGGTGATAACAATGGGTAAAAAATCAGCTTTATTTCTGGTATTTTGTGCTAAAATCTGAATAATAGAAAACCTTAGGCCAGTGAGGAAGGCAATGAATGCATGCATGAATCAAACAAAGGTGCAGGCCAGTGGCTACTTTGTCTAAAGCAGAACATTCAAGTAGTGTCAGATAATGTCATCTATATTATATAGATATACTGCTGCATACATTCTGCAACTAACACAAGAAACATCACAGAATTCGCATGTGATAAAACCCACCTCAGTTGAAAGATGCTGCTGTTGAAGCTGAGCATTCGTGCTAAAACACTTCAGATCATCTCTGCAATGCTTTAAGAAAACATGCCGACGCCTGCGACAAAAGTAATAAAAATGAGTCCAATGAGCACAACTAACGAACATTATTTTAAACCTCAGCACTTGAGAAAATATATGGCAGAGTGACGCATAGCACTTCGACAACAATAAAGTTTGGTGCTTACACGTCTGACATTACGGAGCATAACAGCAAGAAGAAATAGCGATGGGGTCATTCTGTGGAACTCTAACACTCAAGATTTTGGAAAGATTACGAAACATGTACGACGCTCACTGCAACTAAAGTAAGAGCACCACTGATTTTTTTTAACAGTCTACAATGTCTTAGTGTATGGCCTAATTAATTCGGGTAGCGAATACACCGCTCGTCATTTTTTCAGCAGCTGTAAGCTAGCTGTCACATCGCACGCCCGATAGCCTCCCTCCTTCACCATAAGCGATATTTATATGTAAGTCCTCATTTCAATTTTGCCGAGCATCGCACAATTGGTCATGCGTTTTACCACCGCTTAGGCTACAACGAAGTGCCAACAGAAGCCGTGCAAATGGTACATGTAGGAACACGCATGCAACAGACACCTAATCAGTTGTTAGTTTCGATAGAGCACGGTAGCAGCCTTGCAAAAAACTGAAGGAAGCGCACCGCAGCCCTGTCATCTTTCTAAGAAACTGAGCTCGTGAATTTCTTACAGCGCAACGTCCGCGCGTCACAATGTAGAACAATGATGCACATGGCGATCCTAGTAAAAACAAAGCAAAAAAAAAAAGATATTTTTTAGACCTCTGTCCATAGTGTCCGCCCAACTTTTCGCGCCAAGGACGGTGTCTTTAATGCAAAACCACACTCAAAAATAGCAAAAAGGCTCTTCTTTTTTTTTGGCAACAAGACCAAGTTAAGCGAAGCAATGTAAGTTACACTTACCGAAACAATTTCGATTCCCCTGGATCAACGCTGCATCCCGGTTGCATCCGCCTTACCGCTCGCTATTCTGCCAAAATGTAAGCATCGTGTGCTCTTCAAATGAATTCTGTAACCTCCGGACTTTGCTGCACCGTCCATTACGCTATGCAGCGGCGACGGCTGCGGTGTAACAGAAAAAAAAAACGTCCACCACACGAACACGCCGCTGCTCTGCGCGCTGCCATGTTGTTTGGCAGAATGCGGCGGCGCTCACGGCCCTGCGCAACATAAAACACAAGATATGGCGTTTATTAGTTAGTGTTTTGGTCGATAGATGACGCGACAATCAGCTCACTCCCGCAGTTTCGGCCAATGGCGTGTCCGGATTTTGATACATGGGGCCTAAGGGGAGTTTCGCAACTTGTATGATTGAAGAACTCTGTATATATATATATATATATATATATATATATATATATATATATATATATATATATATATATATATATATATATGAGCAGCCGGAGTATAACTGCGTTGTACTCTCGCATGCCAGAAGAGTATACGGGCATTCCACTCTCTCAGATAGCGGTGGAGTATAAGCATGTTTCACTCTCCTTTCGTACAGAGTGAACGTGCATTTCACTCTTTGCGATGCTTTGTGAGAGTAAAACAACGTTCTGAAGAGTAACTCGGCTTTTTAAATGCGAAGCATTTCTTTGCGAACCTTTGGCACTTTGAGCGTTTCTATCTACGTATCTATCTATCTATCTATCTAGCCGCCTACGTCAAGGGGCTCTCATGAGCGCCTCCTTAAAAATGGTGTAGACCAAAACTGGCATGTGAGGGTAAGAGGATCCGACGAATATGACTGTCGGGTTATGACATGAATAACGTGAAAATCCTGTCGCGTACGTCGTCAAACCCTTTCCTCCAGACACGTGTGGCACATACCCATTTACCACGGGCCGCGGTGCACGGGTATGCGCCACAGGGGATTGACAGTTTATATCTACCCAGGAACGGCGAGAACAGACATTAAATGCGAGATCATTAAGAAAACCCGATATCGGCAGCGTTGACCCGACGAATGGAAAGAATGAAAATTATGATCCCAACAGGAATCGAACTCAAGAATTCTGCGTGGCAATCAGGTATTCTACCACAGAGCCACGTCAGGTCTATAAACTTGTTTGGAAAAACAGCCTATGCAGGCGTAATGGCGGTGCAACGTCAATTGTAACTGTTGTGCTTCTTATCTATTTTTACAAGAAAGCAATAAACACTACATGATACTCCTACGATACGTATACTCCTACAATACAGGCCTCATATCAGTTTAATCGGCAACACCACCTCAACGAGTTGCGGCGACTTCAAATACCATCTGGACTCCGCCGAAGAGAGGCCACTCTGCTATGCCGCTTATGGCTAGGAGTGGCTTTCACGAAGTCATATTTGTTTCGAATAGGGATGGCCGACAGCGCTCTTTGCGACGCCTGCGGCACCGGGGAGACCTTGCAACATATCTTCTGCGACTGTCCTCGCTACGCTGAGCAGAGACGATCCCTGGTATTCGCTCTCGCTCATCTTCACAACAGAACGTTGACACTAGACACGATTCTCCAATGTCATCCTGATAAGTCATTGAGAGTTCAAGCAACCAAGGCATTGCTCAAATTCCTAAGGACAACAGACTTACACGAGCGGCTGTAGACTTTTTAATGATACCGCATACCGCACAAGACTGCCGCTCTGCGCTGTGACGTTATGTGTGTGCGTGTGTGTTCCCCTCTCTTTCTCTCTTTCTTTACTCTTCTTTCGATCTCCCCCATCCCTTCCCCCCTGTACAGGGTAGCATACCGGTTATGCCAAACTGGTTAACATCCCTGTCTTTCCTCTCTCCCGTTTTCCTTCCTTCCTTTCATATCAGTTTAATGTCTGTGGTTCCAGTGTTGGCTCCGCTTTTATAGCAGTCTAATAAATATTACATTTGCATTCCTATGATTTAGCAAGCTAGATTAAAGCATTGATCAAACCCAGAGGAATACATTCACGAAAGTTACATATGATATTCACATCGTCGCACCGTAAGGTGCACTTAGTCCGCCAGAACGACCAGAATGCCGAACGACCAGAACGCCAGAACGACCAGAATGCCGACTGAGGATGATGCCAGATTGATTGACAGCCGCTTTGCAGACTAGGCTACGTAGGCCACATACGCCCAGGTAGTCTAAGAATACGACAAGCGCCATCCACTGATGTTGGTCCACGTAGCTCTACCAGCCTCGACGGCCAATACCTCACCAACGCAAAGGGTGATTTCAGATTCCGACAGGTCACCGGCTCTATCGACGGACAATTTGTCGACGAAATGACCGAGGTATCCACGATTTCCAACAGCTGTACCATACCTCATACTTTGCTACACATGAACCCCTCGTCACCGTGATCAGGACCTGATCCGATAACAAGTCATGACCAGCTGCTGGTGCTGACTGGTCACGGGGTTGACTACCTTGTTCAGGAACTGTCCAGAACTTCTTCCACACACGCACACGGGCTCGTGAAACGTGCGTGCGTTCTCCCTCATAAGGGACAAAATAGGCACTACATATCAGCTTACCGCTTCTGGTGTTGGTATAATACCCACGTTGCCGTTGGCAGCGTTACCCAACTGTAAACAACTGGTTATATAACACATATGCGGCTCTTCAACATATATGCGTGCGTATAAAATTTATACGAATCTTCAGCGTCATTTTGTAACGTTTCGCTCAGTAAAAAATATTACGCCACAGTCACCTTGCCGCCGCATGATTTGCATGACATCCACTCCCATGGTACGTGAGATCTGCCGAATGTTTACTCTTGCGATACCCTTACCAGTTTTTAAAGTGTATATGCATATGCGTATCTGGAGCAACGCGTCCGGAACTGCGAGCAAACCTTCAACACGCCACGTCAGCAACGTCAAAGTACTTGCGCCGCCAACGCCTGCAATTCTCAACGACGAAGTGTGCTGAATTGGCATTTACAAAGAAATCAATGACGTGGTACCCGATCTTCGCTGACGGAGCAGTGATTCCTGCTGTCACGCACTACCGATACCTAGGTGTCGTCACTGATCGCAGCCTATTTTGGACGAAGCATGTCGCTGCGCTACGGACAAAACTTGTTAGTTTTGTAGGCGTTCTTCGAGTTCTAGCAGTACTAAGATGGGGACCCTCTGAGAAGTCTCCTGCAGTTGTACCAGGCATTGTTCGTTGGCTGTCTACGGTACAGTGCACCTGTGCTCTCGAGTATGCGTGCAACATGCATCCGTACTTTGGAGAGCCTTCAAGCGCGAGCGCTGCGAACGTGCCTAGCCCTTTCGGCCCTGGCGTCGTCAATTGACGACACCGCACAAAAGTTCCCCTAGCACCACGGGAACAAAACCAAAACTGCTAATTCTTGGGGTAGTAATTCTTCAATGATTCCCACTGCGATCGACACCACAAGTGTGGCATTCTTGTAGGGCTGGGCGCCAGAAAGAAGAAGAAGCTTGACCGAAGTCGTGGATGACGCCGAGGCGGGTACGCTGAGGCGGGTAAGCGCCTTTTCCGGGTCGACGTACCGAAGCTGTTTCAATGAGTATCACACTGAAAAGTTAGACGTGGTTCACATTTTGTGTGCTCTAGTGAGTACCATGAAAAAAGAGGCCATTTTTCTCATTTCACAACCGCTGAGCCCTGATGACGTAATTTGATGCAATGTCTGTAAATCCGTTAATACTTGCACCACTGCCTCAATTTTTCGTTTTTGGTCTTTTGAGATCCTAACTATTAAGAAACCATGCACAAAAAAAGTATCCGACCAAAATAAAAAATCCAGGGCTGAAAGGGCTAGGGCTACCAAGGTGTACAACAACCTCTGACACCATAGAGGAATCACGTACATGCCCTATAGAGATTTACTTGTCTTGTGAGCCCCTTCGAGTCCACCTTCGACTGCTGACTCGACACGCAAACCATTCCTTGTCTTCGCTCCAGAGAGATCGACCAGGATGCATCTACTCACGATGCCTCGATACACACATGCACGTCATCCCTTCTGACTTTACACCAGTCATCATCCCCACAGTGCCACCGTATACGCTGAACAGGCCACTGGTGTCCCTTCAAAAATCCGGGATTACGAAGAAGCGTCGTGTTCCTTGTGCTGCCCTCAAACAAATCACCTTGGCACATTTGACACAACGATACGACGACACTCTGCACATATACACCGATAGATCTGTGACTCCGTGCGCTTCGACTGCGGCCTTTGCGATCCCTCATCTGGATACCTCCCGGAAGTAGAAATTAGATCACAGGTCGTCTTCAACAGCTTCAGAACTTGTTGCGATACGGGAAGCTATCCAA
The DNA here is from genome assembly GCF_013339695.2 of Rhipicephalus sanguineus. Taxonomy (NCBI): domain Eukaryota; kingdom Metazoa; phylum Arthropoda; class Arachnida; order Ixodida; family Ixodidae; genus Rhipicephalus; species Rhipicephalus sanguineus. The sequence goes on from NC_051185.1 coordinate 129,810,783, forward strand.
TTTGTGTCCGGACAATCACCACGTAAATGGACGATACTATCAGACGCAAAGTCCGCATTACAAGCTCTTGCTCAAGAAGGGGACAACATTATGCACTAGCTTTAGAAATTATTTACGCATTCGATCTTACGCAGAAGATTGGTCACTCAATTATATTGCAATGGATTCCTGGACACTGTGGATTGGCAGGCAACGAGCTTGCTGATGCTGAAGCTGCTGTCTATAACACCCCCACCGATGTGAAAGTACCGTACACGCGAGGTGACGTGGGCTCTTTATGGAGATTGCACATGCGAGAGTGCATAACCACTTATTGGTGCCAGACCATGGATACAGGCGCCTGCGGGAAATAGATACGGAAATGACTTTTCGCCTTCCGGCTAGAATGAACCGAGGCAACGCCAGTTTGCTCCACCGGAGTCGTCTGGGAGTTGCATTCACTCGCCGCTATGCACACCTCATCCGCCGTGCGCACAGCCCGAACTGTGAACGATGCCAAGTGCATGAAACAACACATCTATTTTGTGACTGCCCACTTTACGTGTCGCAACGTAATACGCTCGCTTCAACGTTGGCAGAAATCGGTGTAGCAACACTAAGTGAGACGGGTATTTTGTCAGCTATGTCCGACCAGACAAAGTCACCAACTGCTATCAAGGCTGTGATAGATTTTCATAAGAGCACAGAACTGGACACAAGACTATAGCGAAACCACTAGGTCACGTGGTTATTGCATTATTGTATATACGCATATCTCTTTCCTCTCCCTATCATCCCCCCTCATGAATCCTTTTTTCCCCTTTCCCTTTTCCCCTGTGCCGAGTAGCAAGCTAGGACGCACTAGCTCAGGCCGACCTCTCTGCCTTCAAATAAATTCTCTCTCTCTCTCTCTCTCTCTCTCTCTCTCTCTCAAACTGCGTCATTATGGCGGAAAACACGGACGAGTGGATGGTAGTTGGGCGTCTTCCAGGGGTGTTCTGCCTTAAGCTTCCTCACTTGTCTTGCGTTTCAATGTGTATGTTCTATGTTAATATGTTGATTGAGACGGTGAATCACCTGTGGTGCATACCCGCAAAACATGAACTTTGAAGGTAAAACTGGTAAGCGCAAATAAAGAAGACAGGGACAGAAGAAGAATGAACATGAACAGGCGCTTCCATGTTCTTCCATATTCTTCTTGTGTGCCTGTCTTGTTTATTTGCGCTTACCACTTGTACCTTCAAGTATGAACCAACTCGCCCAGTTACAACTTTTATTGAACCACATGAACTTTGGTATGCGGGTATGTGCCACACGTGACTGAGGAAAACGGTTTCATGGCGTACGCGACAGGCATTTTGCTTTATTCATGTCATGACTAGTGAATAGTGTTCGTCATAGAATGATCCCCTGCTATACCAATTTTGGTGTTCTGCAACTTATGCAGACGACCAGGAGAGCGCCCAGACGTAGGCGGCTAGATAGATAGATAGATAGATAGATAGATAGATAGATAGATAGATAGATAGATAGATAGATAGATAGATAGATAGATAGATAGATAGATAGATATATAGATAGATAGATAGATAGATAGATAGATAGATAGATAGATAGATAGATAGATAGATAGATAGATAGATAGATAGATAGATAGATAGATAGATAGATAGATAGATAGATAGATAGATAGATAGATAGATAGATAGATAGATAGATAGATAGATAGATAGATAGAAAACAACAGCCAATGTTCCTGAGGTTTGGTAAGAAATGCTTCGCATTTAAAAGCAGGAGAACGGCTTTGCATGGCCATCTAAGAAGCTAGGTGAGTTTTCTCAAGGCAAGAAGGTGCCCGAAGCGATTAAGAATTTTGGCAGTTACGTTTTACATACACCGCACGCATGATCAATCTAATCTTTCCGATGTTGTTGCTATTTTTAATAGTTGCGTCAGATTGGATCGAGCCAATGTTTGCGGATTTCTTCTGTCCCTGGCAGCGCATGTTGTGTTCGGAATAATCTTCCTGCATGTCCGTTCACATGCGGCTACTGAATCGCTGCAGTTCTCGTATCACTTGAAATAACATTGAGTGATATGAGAACCAAAAGTGCTTCAGAAGCCGCTCCCCCCTGTGAAGGTAGATGACCAGCGAAGATGTTTAGCGCACGGTACATTACTGACACCGACTGTCATATCATAGCCGAGCGCACACCCTGTAATTCAATCTAAAATGTTTGCCCAGAAAGTCACCTTTGACTTTAGCTCATGCTGGTTTAAAGTTTTCTATGGCAGCAGCATGCATCTTTTTGCCCCGATATGAGTCGTCGTGTCTGGCATGCCGCATGCACTTGGTGCATAATGCGCGATCTTCATTTTTTAGTGGACCAGTGTTCAGTAGTGAAGCTTATTGCCCAATTTATGTGGCTCGCTAACCAACGGAATGGCCCAGCCTCACACACCTTCGTTTTAACAGCAAACAAAATGCGACAAAAGCATAGTGGATTCCTCCGCCATACGAAACGGTATAACGCGAAATTAAGACGTGTCTTCACATAAGCAGTTGAATGTTTCCTGGACATTGATATAAAAGAGCTTGCACAATGTCTGTTGGTGTTTGGCAGCTATAGCACCGTTTAACGTAGATGCACCCACGTTGACGCTTGGCTGCAAATCTCTATCCCGATGACTGCCGTACATGATCAATGATTAAACAAATCTTTGTGGTACCTCTAGTAGTTAGCGGTGAGAGCGTAATCAGAGAAAGCGTTGTGACTGCTAGAAGAGCGTCGCTGATTGACCGCAGAACAGCTAAGGTCACCATCCCACGTCATGTTAAGGAGTTATTGAACACCACGGGCGCACTAGAGGGAAAGGCAACGCGCGTCGTGTGTACCCTCTAGCCTGGCGGCAATTTTTCTCAGGGCGAGCATAGCGGGGAACGCGGCATTACAGCCAGGCAAGGCAGGGGTGCGTCGCACAGCTATTTTTAATATAGATTGATGCTATAAGCGAGGCTGAGACTTTGGCTAACATCGCCACCTCGCGGTGCACTAAGGCGTTGAAAAAATCACAGTTCTCCTACTGGAAACGTGCGCAATGGGACGGACGCGTAGCAACGACGCGTTGCAGGAGCTAATCGCGGAGGCCACGGTTATGATGCATAGCTTCAATTTACCGCTCCTAGACAGCGACAGCACCCCGTCAACCAAGAGCACTTTCAGAGGAAAGTGTGAGGTATAAAAGGCACGTTTGTTACGCCTCCTGAGTGTGTGATCGAGGCGCAATAGATAGCGTGCCCCGCATCTGTTGTCGCGGACCGAGGGGTCGTGGGTTCAATTCCCGTTGATCGAACTTTATTTTCTTTTGCCATCTGATTGTGTGAATTTTTGTGACGTCATTTCCGTGAAGAAATATGTTTCAGAAAAGAAAATATCGGAAGGGTTGTTAATTTGCCCCTCCTGTATATTTACTTGTTTGATTGCAGAGAACCTTCAGAAAGCTGTCAGCAGCCATCGACGGAGCATAACGAGACATCACGGACGCAGGTAAAGCGATGGATCTGTCTGGAGACCTATGTCCAGGGAAAAAAAGGAGAAAAATCCTCATGTGCAGGTGCTACGCTTTTTTTCTTGTTCGCGAATTGCAGACTGGTTGCAAGCACTTGCAGTTTGTGAACATGGCGCGCATTGCCAATTGTATGCAGCGTTGGGATATAACAGGGGGCAGATACACCAGTTTCAGTCACGCTCGACGAGTTCTCGGGTTCACGTAAATGTACCATGTTATCGCCGAGTTGGAAGTTTGTAAACTGCTGTTCGCCGTAATCATGTCAAAAATGGAAAGAAACAAACCAACGACATTTTTGTTGGCGCTTGTTCGCCACGCGGCGTTCGCCACTGGATAGCGCTGGTTAAAACCCGGACACAGGGAAAACCCTGACGCACAGGACAAGTGCTGTCTCCTGCGTTAAATCCGCGCTCTCTACAAGTGATAAGTAAGAGCCGCTAGCCCAGCAGTGAATTTTGTTCAGGAACAAAGCAGAAAAATGGGCGAGTTGGTAGGTATTCATCTTCACATGATAGCGCGCACTTATACGGGGACAGACGGAGATGAACACGACAAGGGAGAGAACACGAACACGTGTTCTTCTCCCTTTGTCCCCGTAGTAAGTGCGCGCTATCCTGTGAAGATGAATTTGCTCAGGAAGGATACGGTACAATCGCAGAATGATACAACTGAAAAAAAATTTGGCAGATCCCACGTTCCGTGGGAGTCGATGTTATGCGAAGCATGCGGCGGGTAGGTGACTGTGGCGTAACTTTTTTTACTGAGCGACACGTTACAAAATGGCGCTAAAGATTTGTATAAATTTTATACGCACACATATATATGTTGAAGAGCCGCATATGTGCTTATAGCCAGTTGTTTACGGTTGATTAACGCCCGCAACGGCAACGTGGGTGTTACCAACACCAGAAGCGGTAAGCTGATATGTAGTGCTTATACGTGTCCCGAGAACGTACGCACGTTTCACGAACCCGTGTGCATGTGTGCAAGAAGTTCTGGACAGTTCTTGAACAAGGGCATCATCACCGTGATCAGTGAGCACCAGCCAGGGCCGGATTAGCAGTGCGGAGGTCCCGGTTCACAAAAAATAAGGGGGGCCCCTCCCCCCTCGCCCCGCCCCCTTTCTTTCCCGCTTTGTCACCTGGTCATGCTTGAGACTTGACGATTTTTAGATTTAGCTGCAAAGAACACAAGCCATATTTATTCTAAGCCTCCCCGGAGTGTTTAATATCACCTGGGCGTTTTCTTTTTTGCGGAGCACGTGGAGAGATTGTCATCGTAATAATTAACTGTATCAGAAGACGAAGACAGACGGACAGCATTAAGATTTGTCTGGTTCGTTGGATCATACTGAAAAAAGACTAAACTGTGCGAGAAGTTTAGACGAAAAGAAGGAATGCATACGACACTTAGAAGAGCAGTCCAAGCACCATGTTTGTTTCTTCCTTGCCAGAGTATTTTCCAGCCATATTGCTCGCATTGTCGTATGACTGGCCATGACAGTCTTGGAAGTTAACTTCAAGATTTTCTAAGAGGTCGAGCGTTCTCTACGCGAGATCTTCCCCTTTGTGACTGGTTATGGGCAAAAATCCGAGAAAATGTTCTTCAGGCTCATCGTTAGCAACGTTGCGAACGACCACTCTAAGCTGATCCTTGTGACTCGAATCAGGTGTAGAATCAACTGAAAGAGAGAAGTACTTGGCACTCGCAACCGCGCAAGTGATTTTTTTTTTTTTGGACTTCAGCTCCGAGGGCTTCTACAACCTCTTCCTCAATGGTTGAGAGGAGAGGTAGGATGTTTTTCCACGTCCAATGTTCCCAAAGTTCTTTATATGGGCGGCAAGGAAAGGATCAAACTTGGCGATCAGTTCAAGACACCCAAGGAACTTGCCATTTTGAGGAGACCCGAGTAAATCATTGGATCCTCCGAGAGAGAGCCCTCGTTCTGCAAGGAACAATACCACTGCAACTACGCGGCGAAGAACATTTCTCCAGTAAGTTGCCCGTTCCGAGCAGTGCTCTTCAAAGGAGGGAAAAACAGCGCGAATGTTTGGACGAACACAAAAGGGAGACAGACGACGACAGGCGCTGACTTACAACTGATCTTTATTTCTGTGAAGAAGGCACATTTATACCATGTCAGTGTACACACACGTGACTGCCATTAATGTGCTAACAATAATGACATCGACATCACCGCATCACCGCTCTTTAAAGGATCGAATGACCGACGTTCTGAGAGAACGTCGCTTGCACAGGTCAAGCACGCATTGTCTATGACACTCATTTTCCTCGTGTGTCTATAACTTTGCATATGTCTTGTTCCATGAACTGAACCCATCTGGTTCCGAAAAAGCCGGCAGATCCCACGCATTGTGGGAATCGATGTAATGCGAAGCAGCCAGTAAAGAGCTGCATACATTCACTTGTATGTCATTGAGGAAAATGCGCGTCGTGGTTTTCATGTTCACTCCTATTATTTATGGTCGTCACACAGTAACGTCGCGCAATACCAATTTCGGGGTAGATCAAGCTAGCGAAACGGCCGCCAGCGCCCCGTGAGCGTGGCACGTAAGTCATGCTGTACATGACATGCGTGTCATGATTTTCATGTTGACTCGTGTGTTATTTATGTTCGTCACACAGTCACGTCCGGAGATACCAATTTTGGTGTATATCAAGCTAGCGAAACAGCCGCCAGCGCCCCATGAGCGTGGCACGTAAGGCATGCTGTACATGACATGCGTGTCATGAATTTTATGTTAACTCGTGTTTTTATGTTCGTCACACAGGCACGTCGGAAGATACCAATTTTGGTGTATATCAAGCTAGCGAAACGGCCGCCAGCGCCCCATGAGCGTGGCACGTAAGTCATGCTGTACATGACATGCGTGTCATGATTTTCATGTTAACTCGTGTATTTATGTTCGTCACACAGTCACGTCGGAAGATACCAATTTTGGTGTATATCAAGCTAGCGAAACGGCCACCAGCGCCCCATGAGCGTGGCACGTAAGTCATGCTGTACATGACTTGCGTGTCATGATTTTCATGTTAACTCGGGTTTTTATGTTCGTCACACAGGCGCATCGCGCAATACCAATTTCAGGATAGATCAAGCTAGCGAAACGGCCGCCAGCGCACCATGAGCGTGGCACGTAAGTCATGCTGTACATGACATGCGCGTCATGATTTTCATGTTGACTCGTGTGTTATTTATGTTCGTCACACAGTCACGTCATGCAATACCAATTTCGGGGTAGATCAAGCTAGCGAAACGGCCGCCAGCGCCCCATGAGCGTGGCACGTAAGTCATGCTGTACATGACATGCGTGTCATGATTTTCATGTTAACTCGTGTCATTTATGTTCGTCACACAGTCACGTCACAAGATGCCAATTTTGGTGTATATCAAGCTAGCGAAACGGCCGCCAGCGCACCATGAGCGTGGCATGTAAATCATGCTGTACATGACATGCGTGTCGTGATTTTCATGTTATGACTTGACATTTATGTTCGTCATACAGTCATGTTACGCCATACTAATTTTGGTGTACATTCGATAAACCAAGCGACCAGGAGAGCACAAAGTCGTAGGCGGCTAGATAGATAGATAGATAGATAGATAGATAGATAGATAGATAGATAGATAGATAGATAGATAGATAGATAGATAGATAGATAGATAGATAGATAGATAGATAGATAGATAGATAGATAGATAGATAGATAGATAGATAGATAGATACGCTCAAAGTCGCAGAAGTTCGCTAAGAAATGCTTCGCATTTAAAATTGGTCCTTTCTTGCTGACATCAGAGTACAGGGAAAGCAATATACAGATCATTTGGAAGGGCTGTGCAGCAGCCATTCGCACAAGACTGCTTCGCCGTTGGTGCGGTGAGCCTAGAACATTTCTTGCTTGAAGTGGCGGTGGTAGCCTTTGGTGCCGCGTCATTTGGCTGAAAGTACCGCTTCGAGCGAGAGTAATCACCCTGCATGTTTCTAGCATTTTCACAGACATCCTGGGTTTGTGCCACCCAAAAGTTGACAGTGGCTACGCGCAGAGAAAACCAGTCCGCGGGATCCATAGACATGCAAGGACGCTCATCAGGCAATGGCTGATCTGTCTCAGTCGGGCTGCTCGTCCATGGAGAACTGGGCTTCATCGCAGTGTGCGATGAAGTTGGTTCCCCGACCATGCTCGTTGGGGCTGTTGGCTTTAAAGCCATTGAAGAGAGCGCCTCGCTTGCGCCGGCTTCGGAACAAACAGTTTCGCTGAGCGCACGGTCTCACCTTCTCTGGTCACCTTCTCTGGTCTCAATGGCCGACGGATTACTGGCCGAGCTCTTATTGTCACGGGTAAAATAGCTAGAAAGCTTAGGCATTTTTCCTAAGGTGTCGCTGAGGTGTTTTTTTTTCTCCGTTGCCAAGTGGCGCTTTCGAGCGCCAGGGAACTCCTTTTTCCGTGGCATGGTACAGTAACAGAGCCTGCAAGCCAAGTTTATGATCTATAAGTAACTTATTCAAAGTGTGCTTTTCTAGAAATAATTTTTACTAAGAGCGACAATGAAGAATACTCTCAAAACAAATTTATGAGTAACATTACGGTAGTTTAACAAGACAATGAAACGCTACCGAAGAAACCTGATATTGGCGATAAACTCACTGACGAGAGTTTATCGCGTAGTTTGAGTTTCTGCTGCTTCCTGTCTACCGATTACTCTCTCGACATTATCTGGATCTGTCTACAATATGAAGGAAGTGCACAGAATAAGACGATACAGCCGGAATTGACTTTACAATAATGTCACGTGGTCGTGACGTCGATGAAGACAGCAGTCGGCGTTTGCAGGATGAAACTGTTTATTTGGCCGAACTTGTGGCCGGAAAATGAGAACTAGAACTACAGCAATACACGCTGTACAAATATAGCGGCGAACAGGGCGTCGTCCGTCGATCAACTGACAAGCGGTCAATCGCGTCGGCTTTTATACAGGCGGTATCGAACTTTCCAGCAATATCGCTGGTGGCGGCGTTATCTCTAGACAAAGCTGGAACGTTCGCGTGCGGGGCGCAATCTTAACAGAACGATCTACTATAGACGTGAAGCTTCTCGAACAATGCTTCGCGGACAGCGTCGAGCGTTGATAACCGTCCCTGCCGGTCAAACCCGAATACATCAAAACAAGACAAGAAGTGGGCGTGGCATTGCCCCCCTCTGAAAAAGCATCGTCCCGATGCTTGTGAAAGAACATAGAAGAGAGAAAAAAAAACAAGTGCATACAAAAATAAATTACAATAACAAAGGAAGAAAAATAGAGTCCCCAGGTTCGCTAACGCGCAAAAAACGGCTTAAGGCGCACGACATGGACGACTTCAGGTCGTGCGCGGCGTCGCTGGGAGTTCGTAATGCCGTCCGGGATCACCTCGTAGTCAAGAGCGCCGAGGCGTCGAAGAACCTTGTATGGCCCGAAGTATCGCCGAAGGAGTTTTTCGCTAAGCCCACGTCGGCGTATCGGCGTCCAGACCCAAACACGGTCGCCGGGCTGGTATTCCGCGAAGCGTCGTCGAAGATTGTAGCGACGGCTGTCGGTGTGCTGCTGGGTCTTGATGCGCAGGCGGGCGAGCTGTCGAGCTTCTTCGGCACGTTGTAAGTAAGCGGCGGCATCGAGGTTTTCTTCGTCGGTGACGTTGGGTAGCATGGCGTCGAGCGTCGTCGCCGGGCTCCTTCCGTAGACCAACTTGTACGGAGTCATCTGCGTCGTTTCTTGGACGGCCGTGTTGTATGCGAAGGTCACATACGGAAGGATGGCATCCCACGTCTTGTGTTCGACGTCGACATACATGGCCAACATGTCGGCGATGGTCTTGTTTAGCCGCTCGGTCAGGCCATTTGTCTGTGGGTGGTACGCTGTGGTCCGGCGGTGGCTTGTTTGGCTGTATCTCAGTATTGCCTGAGTTAGGTCAGCAGTAAACGCCGTACCTCTGTCGGTGATGAGAACTTCTGGGGCGCCATGACGCAGGACGATGTTCTCAACGAAGAACTTCGCTACCTCGGCGGCACTGCCTCTAGGCAGGGCCCTCGTCTCGGCGTAGCGGGTGAGGTAGTCTGTAGCTACGACGATCCATTTGTTTCCGGTATTGGACGTCGGGAACGGACCCAGTAAGTCCATCCCGATTTGCTGGAACGGCCGTCGAGGTGGCTCGATAGGCTGCAGAAGTCCGGCTGGCCTAGTGGGCGGTGTCTTGCGTCGCTGACAGTCCCGGCAGGTCTTCACGTAACGAGTGACGTCGGCGGAAAGGCGCGGCCAGTAGTACTTCTCCTGTATTCTTGCTAGCGTGCGAGAAACACCCAGGTGTCCAGCCGTCGGGTCGTCGTGCAGAGCCTGGAGGACCTCTGGCCGCAATGTCGAGGGTACCACGAGAAGGCTATCGGCTCGAAGCGGTGAGAAGTTCTTCTTTAGGAGCACACCGTTGCGCAAGAAAAATGACGCCAGTCCCCGCGTGAATACCTTCGGAACAACGGTGGTCCTGCCCTCGAGGTATTCCACAAGGCCCCTGAGTTCTGGATCCGTTCGCTGTCGTTCGGCGAAGTCGTGGGCACTTATGATTCCCAAGAAGGAGTCGTCCTCCTTGTCGTCCTGCGGCGATGGGTCGACGGGGGCGCGAGACAGGCAGTCAGCGTCGGAGTGTTTCCTTCCGGACTTGTAAACGACGGTAATGTCGAATTCTTGAAGTCGTAGGCTCCACCGTGCGAGGCGACCTGAAGGGTCCTTCAAGTTAGCTAGCCAACACAATGCGTGGTGGTCGCTCACAACTTTGAAGGGCCTGCCGTAGAGGTAGGGGCGAAACTTGGATGCAGCCCAGATGATCGCTAGGCACTCCTTTTCTGTTGTGGAATAGTTCGTTTCTGCCTTTGATAGCGACCGGCTAGCATAACTGATGACCCTTTCCTGCCCGTCAGTCTTCTGCACAAGGACGGCGCCGAGTCCTACGCTGCTTGCGTCGGTGTGGATTTCCGTATCGGCGTATTCGTCGAAATGTGCTAGTATAGGAGGCATCTGAAGGCGTCGTTTCAGTTCTTCAAATGCTTCGATTTGCGCCGTTTCCCACTTGAATGGCACGTCGGTCTTCGTGAGGTGAGTTAGCGGTTCGGCGATTCGTGAAAATTCCTTGACAAAGCGCCTGTAGTAGGCGCACAAGCCGAGAAAACGGCGCACGGCTTTCGTGTCGGTGGGGGGCGGGAAGGCAGCGATGGCAGCTGTTTTCCGCGGGTCTGGGCGAACACCACCCTTGCTGATCACGTGACCCAAAAACAGCAGCTCCTCGTATGCAAAGCGGCACTTTTCAGGCTTCAAGGTGAGGCCAGAAGTCTTGATTACTTGTAGTACAGTGTCAAGGCGCCGGAGGTGTTCGTCGAAGCTTGAGGCAAACACAATGACGTCGTCCAAGTACACAAGGCAAGTCTGCCACTTCAGTCCAGCCAGCACGGTGTCCATAACGCGCTGGAACGTCGCAGGTGCCGAGCAAAGACCAAAGGGCATAACCTTGAACTCGAAGAGGCCGTCTGGTGTTATAAAGGCAGTCTTCTCTCGGTCTCTCTCGTCGACTTCGATTTGCCAATAGCCGGTCTTGAGGTCCATCGACGAAAAGTACCTCGCGTTGTAGAGTCGATCCAGGGTGTCGTCTATCCGTGGGAGAGGGTAGACGTCCTTCTTCGTGATTTTGTTCAGGCGGCGGTAATCGACGCAGAAGCGTAGGGTTCCGTCTTTCTTCTTCACTAACACCACGGGTGACGCCCATGGACTCTTCGACGGCTGGATGATGTCGTCGCGTAGCATTTCGTCGACTTGTTTCTTTATGGATTCGCGTTCTCGCGTTGAAACTCTGTACGGGCTCTGCCGGAGTGGCCTGGCATTTTCCTCTGTTATGATGCGATGTTTTGCGACTGGGGTCTGGCGGATTCTTGACGATGACGAAAAGCAGTCCCTGTATTTCAAGAGCAGGGTTTTGAGCTGTTCTTGTTTATGCTTCGGAAGGCTAGGATTAACGTCGAAAACTGGTTGAGAAGCTTGGTTCGTCGGTGTTGGCTCGGAAGAATCGGCGATGGCGAAAGCCATCGACGTAGCCGTGATTTCTTCGATGTAGGCGACTGTCGTGCCTTTGTTTACGTGCTTATACTCGTTGCTAAAATTTGTGAGCATCACTGTTGCTTTGCCTCCCCGCAACTCTGCTATTCCTCTTGCGACGCAAATCTCGCGGTTAATCAACTGGTGCTGGTCGCCTTCAATGACGCCTTCCAGGTCTGCTACTTTCTGAGAGCTGACGGAAATGATGACGCTGGAGCGAGGGGGAATGGTGACTTGGTCTTCCAGCACATTCAAGGCATGCTTCCCTGGCGGCGTGTACCGCGGTAATGCTTTTTCTGTAGATAGTGTTATCGACTTCGATCTGAGGTCGATGACTGCACCATGAAGGCCTAAGAAGTCCATACCAAGGATGACATCTCGGGAGCAATGCTGAAGGACTACAAAGCTTGCGGGATAAATCCGGTTGTTGATGGAGACCCTCGCTGTGCAGATTCCTGCCGGCGTTACTAGGTGACCTCCCGCTGTGCGGATTTCGGGGCCTTCCCAGGCGGTCTTGACTTTCTTCAGCTTCGTCGCGAACGGTCCACTGATGACGGAATAGTCGGCTCCAGTATCGACGAGAGCGGTGACGTTGTGGCCGTCGATGAGAACGTCGAGGTCACTCGTTCGTCGCCTACCGTTTCGATTTGGTCGCGGCGTCGGATCACGGCTACGTCGGTTTGTCCCGCTGCTTCGTCGTTGTGTCGTCAGGTCTTCTTCGGGCCGTGAAGTTTCGACGTCAGGGCTTCGTTCGGCTTGCGGCGTGTTCTTTAGATGTCGTTGCGGCGTTGTCGTCGGCGGCGGAGGATCTTCGGTATTTCGTCGTACAGCAACCGCACCTCCATCGGTTGCTGCCCTTAGTTTTCCGGATACGGGCTAGGTGACCGGCCCCGAGTTGGGCCAGTGTATGGTCGGCGTTGGGGAGAGACGTAGCGGCCTGGCGACGGCGAACGGGAAGGTTGTCGGGGCGTCCATTGCGTTCCCGCGAGGTAGTCGGCGATGTCACGTGGTCTTTCCCCTCGCTGTGGACGCGGCGCGTCGATGGCGAATCCACGCAGTCCCATTTGTCGGTACTGGCAGCGGCGGTAAGTGTGGCCAGCTTCTCCGCAATGGTAACAGAGTGGGCGGTGGTCGGGGGCGCGCCAAACGTCGGTCTTCCTCGGCGTGTATCGTTGGCCGGCTGGCGGGCGGTGTGACGTCGGTGGCGGCGGCGGTGGTGCCTGGCGGCGGAACTGTTGAGGCGGCGCGGCGTCTTGACTTGGGCGAGGAGGGGGGGCGTTGCGTCGGGCTGCAGCAGCATAGGTCACTGCTTGCAGCTGCGGCTGCGCTGACTCGGGGGTGCCCAGAGACTGCTGGATTTCCTCTCGGACGATGTCAGCGATCGACGCAACTTCAGGCTGTGGTGAGGGTAAGAGCTTGCGTAGTTCTTCCCGCACGATCGCTCGGATCGTTTCGCGCAGGTCGTCGGAGCCGACAGCATGAACAACTGGGTTGTCTTGAATCGATCGGCGATTATACTGCCGGTTGCGCATTTCCAACGTCTTCTCAATCGTCGTCGCCTCTGAGACGAACTCTTGGACTGTCGACGGTGGGTTCCGCATTAGCCCAGCGAAGAGCTCTTGCTTTATCCCTCGCATGAGCAAGCGGACTTTCTTGTCCTCGGGCATGGCTGGGTCGGCGTGTCGGAACAGTCTGCTCATCTCTTCCGCGTACAGCACCACGTTCTCGTTTGGAAGCTGCACACGGGTTTCCAGCAGAGCTTCGGCCCTCTCCTTGCGGACGACACTCGTGAATGTGGCAAGGAATCTTGTGCGAAAAACGTCCCACGTCGTGAGGCTTCGCTCTTGGTTCTCGAACCAAGTTCGGGCAGAGTCCTCCAAGGCGAAGTAGACGTGTCTTAACTTGTCTTCATCGGTCCATTCGTTAAAAATGGCGACGCGGTCGTACTTCTCCAGCCAACTTTCCGGGTCTTCAGCAGATGATCCGTGAAAGGTCGGTGGTTCCTTTGGGCGCTGTAGCAGCACGGGTGCAAGCGGCATGGTTGCTGTCATTGTCGCTGTTGTGTTGGTCATGGTCGGGGTCTTCCTGGTCTTGTCGGGTAAAGGCTGGTATTCTGGAGGTAGTCCTTGTGTCCTGCGGCTTGCTCGCTGTTCGGGGTAGGCGTCAATGTCCTCGTTGCGGCCCGGACTGGGTTCACGGCCTGACGGGGGCGACCGGAACATGAGCGAAGCAGCACCTCCACCAGATGTCACGTGGTCGTGACGTCGATGAAGACAGCAGTCGGCGTTTGCAGGATGAAACTGTTTATTTGGCCGAACTTGTGGCCGGAAAATGAGAACTAGAACTACAGCAATACACGCTGTACAAATATAGCGGCGAACAGGGCGTCGTCCGTCGATCAACTGACAAGCGGTCAATCGCGTCGGCTTTTATACAGGCGGTATCGAACTTTCCAGCAATATCGCTGGTGGCGGCGTTATCTCTAGACAAAGCTGGAACGTTCGCGTGCGGGGCGCAATCTTAACAGAACGATCTACTATAGACGTGAAGCTTCTCGAACAATGCTTCGCGGACAGCGTCGAGCGTTGATAACCGTCCCTGCCGGTCAAACCCGAATACATCAAAACAAGACAAGAAGTGGGCGTGGCAATAAGATCTCTATATCATTTTGATTCACATATCTTCGCAACGGGTTGCATTCTCAAGCGTTCTGGTTCAGGTGAATATTACAGCGATGCTCGCTCATTCCAATGAATGGACACCGACAGTCTCCAAAGGTGGCAAAAATAAAGCACAAAATGTCGAAGCTTGGCGAAATCGGCCGCTCTGAGTAAGAAAAGCTCGTGCTTGCTTATTCATAAAATTTGTTGATAATGACGGAGGCAACACAAGAGCAAATGCACCCACTTAGTCATTGCGTAATAATATATTCGCAATAAACGTATTCAAATGCTAATCCACTGAATATTATTTTAATATTCCCAAGGGTCTCGCAAAGATTTTGGTAGTGCCTCAATCTTTGCAAAGTAAGGAAAATAGAAGCTCTGCAACTCTCGCACGAAACGTCCAAATCGAAACGGTAGGCGACGAACGAGTGACCTCGACGTTCTCATCGACGGCCACAACGTCACCGCTCTCGTCGATACTGGAGCCGACTATTCCGTCATCAGTGGACCGTTCGCGACGAAGCTGAAGAAAGTCAAGACCGCCTGGGAAGGCCCCGAAATCCGCACAGCGGGAGGTCACCTAGTAACGCCGGCAGGAATCTGCACAGCGAGGGTCTCCATCAACAACCGGATTTATCCCGCAAGCTTTGTAGTCCTTCAGCATTGCTCCCGAGATGTCATCCTTGGTATGGACTTCTTAGGCCTTCATGGTGCAGTCATCGACCTCAGATCGAAGTCGATAACACTATCTACAGAAAAAGCATTACCGCGGTACACGCCGCCAGGGAAGCATGCCTTGAATGTGCTGGAAGACCAAGTCACCATTCCCCCTCGCTCCAGCGTCATCATTTCCGTCAGCTCTCAGAAAGTAGCAGACCTGGAAGGCGTCATTGAAGGCGACCAGCACCAGTTGATTAACCGCGAGATTTGCGTCGCAAGAGGAATAGCAGAGTTGCGGGGAGGCAAAGCAACAGTGATGCTCACAAATTTTAGCAACGAGTATAAGCACGTAAACAAAGGCACGACAGTCGCCTACATCGAAGAAATCACGGCTACGTCGATGGCTTTCGCCATCGCCGATTCTTCCGAGCCAACACCGACGAACCAAGCTTCTCAACCAGTTTTCGACGTTAATCCTAGCCTTCCGAAGCATAAACAAGAACAGCTCAAAACCCTGCTCTTGAAATACAGGGACTGCTTTTCGTCATCGTCAAGAATCCGCCAGACCCCAGTCGCAAAACATCGCATCATAACAGAGGAAAATGCCAGGCCACTCCGGCAGAGCCCGTACAGAGTTTCAACGCGAGAACGCGAATCCATAAAGAAACAAGTCGACGAAATGCTACGCGACGACATCATCCAGCCGTCGAAGAGTCCATGGGCGTCACCCGTGGTGTTAGTGAAGAAGAAAGACGGAACCCTACGCTTCTGCGTCGATTACCGCCGCCTGAACAAAATCACGAAGAAGGACGTCTACCCTCTCCCACGGATAGACGACACCCTGGATCGACTCTACAACGCGAGGTACTTTTCGTCGATGGACCTCAAGACCGGCTATTGGCAAATCGAAGTCGACGAGAGAGACCGAGAGAAGACTGCCTTTATAACACCAGACGGCCTCTTCGAGTTCAAGGTTATGCCCTTTGGTCTTTGCTCGGCACCTGCGACGTTCCAGCGCGTTATGGACACCGTGCTGGCTGGACTGAAGTGGCAGACTTGCCTTGTGTACTTGGACGACGTCATTGTGTTTGCCTCAAGCTTCGACGAACACCTCCGGCGCCTTGACACTGTACTACAAGTAATCAAGACTTCTGGCCTCACCTTGAAGCCTGAAAAGTGCCGCTTTGCATACGAGGAGCTGCTGTTTTTGGGTCACGTGATCAGCAAGGGTGGTGTTCGCCCAGACCCGCGGAAAACAGCTGCCATCGCTGCCTTCCCGCCCCCCACCGACACGAAAGCCGTGCGCCGTTTTCTCGGCTTGTGCGCCTACTACAGGCGCTTTGTCAAGGAATTTTCACGAATCGCCGAACCGCTAACTCACCTCACGAAGACCGACGTGCCATTCAAGTGGGAAACGGCGCAAATCGAAGCATTTGAAGAACTGAAACGACGCCTTCAGATGCCTCCTATACTAGCACATTTCGACGAATACGCCGATACGGAAATCCACACCGACGCAAGCAGCGTAGGACTCGGCGCCGTCCTTGTGCAGAAGACTGACGGGCAGGAAAGGGTCATCAGTTATGCTAGCCGGTCGCTATCAAAGGCAGAAACGAACTATTCCACAACAGAAAAGGAGTGCCTAGCGATCATCTGGGCTGCATCCAAGTTTCGCCCCTACCTCTACGGCAGGCCCTTCAAAGTTGTGAGCGACCACCACGCATTGTGTTGGCTAGCTAACTTGAAGGACCCTTCAGGTCGCCTCGCACGGTGGAGCCTACGACTTCAAGAATTCGACATTACCGTCGTTTACAAGTCCGGAAGGAAACACTCCGACGCTGACTGCCTGTCTCGCGCCCCCGTCGACCCATCGCCGCAGGACGACAAGGAGGACGACTCCTTCTTGGGAATCATAAGTGCCCACGACTTCGCCGAACGACAGCGAACGGATCCAGAACTCAGGGGCCTTGTGGAATACCTCGAGGGCAGGACCACCGTTGTTCCGAAGGTATTCACGCGGGGACTGGCGTCATTTTTCTTGCGCAACGGTGTGCTCCTAAAGAAGAACTTCTCACCGCTTCGAGCCGATAGCCTTCTCGTGGTACCCTCGACATTGCGGCCAGAGGTCCTCCAGGCTCTGCACGACGACCCGACGGCTGGACACCTGGGTGTTTCTCGCACGCTAGCAAGAATACAGGAGAAGTACTACTGGCCGCGCCTTTCCGCCGACGTCACTCGTTACGTGAAGACCTGCCGGGACTGTCAGCGACGCAAGACACCGCCCACTAGGCCAGCCGGACTTCTGCAGCCTATCGAGCCACCTCGACGGCCGTTCCAGCAAATCGGGATGGACTTACTGGGTCCGTTCCCGACGTCCAATACCGGAAACAAATGGATCGTCGTAGCTACAGACTACCTCACCCGCTACGCCGAGACGAGGGCCCTGCCTAGAGGCAGTGCCGCCGAGGTAGCGAAGTTCTTCGTTGAGAACATCGTCCTGCGTCATGGCGCCCCAGAAGTTCTCATCACCGACAGAGGTACGGCGTTTACTGCTGACCTAACTCAGGCAATACTGAGATACAGCCAAACAAGCCACCGCCGGACCACAGCGTACCACCCACAGACAAATGGCCTGACCGAGCGGCTAAACAAGACCATCGCCGACATGTTGGCCATGTATGTCGACGTCGAACACAAGACGTGGGATGCCATCCTTCCGTATGTGACCTTCGCATACAACACGGCCGTCCAAGAAACGACGCAGATGACTCCGTACAAGTTGGTCTACGGAAGGAGCCCGGCGACGACGCTCGACGCCATGCTACCCAACGTCACCGACGAAGAAAACCTCGATGCCGCCGCTTACTTACAACGTGCCGAAGAAGCTCGACAGCTCGCCCGCCTGCGCATCAAGACCCAGCAGCACACCGACAGCCGTCGCTACAATCTTCGACGACGCTTCGCGGAAATACCAGCCCGGCGACCGTGTTTGGGTCTGGACGCCGATACGCCGACGGGGGCTTTAGCGAAAAAACTCCTCGGCGATACTTCGGGCCATACAAGGTTCTTCGACGCCTCGGCGCTCTTGACTACGAGGTGATCCCGGACGGCCATTACGAACTCCCAGCGACGCGCGCACGACTGAAGTCGTCCATGTCGGCGCTCTTAAGCCGTTTTTTGCGCGTTAGCGAACTGGGGACTCATATTTTTCTTCCCTTTGTTATGGTAATCTTATTTTTGTATGCACTTGTTTTTTTTTCTCTCTTCTATGTTCTTTCAAAGCATCGGGACGATGCTTTTTCAAGGGGGGGCAATGCCACGCCCACTTCTTGTCTT